>NC_092165.1:5836212-5853712 GCF_045791955.1 Oncorhynchus clarkii lewisi | reverse complement strand
GTCCCACATGAAACCCTATTCGCTATTTGTTGCACTACTTTTCAAATCAAATCAAATGTATTTATATAGCCCTTCGTACATCAGCTGATATCTCAAAGTGCTGTACAGAAACCCAGCCTGAAACCCCAAACAGCAAGCAATGCAGGTGTAGAAGCACGGTGGCTTGGAAACACTCCCTAGGAAGGAGTTTTGTTGCCTTAACGAATCAAACTGAATTCTTCCGCTGCTCTATCGGTCTGTTACATACTTCAGTCTGAGACTGTCAATCACTGTGTTCCAGCCACTGTGTCATAACCACTGTGTTCCAACCACTGTGTCATAACCACTGTGTTCCAATCACTGTGTCACAATCACTGTGTTCCAACCACTGTGTCATAACCACTGTGTTCCAACCACTGTGTCATAACCACTGTGTTCCAATCACTGTGTCACAATCACTGTGTCCCAACCACTGTGTTCCAATCACTGTGTCACAACCACTGTGTCACAACCACTGTGTTCCAATCACTGTGTCATAACCACTGTGTTCCAATCACTGTGTTCCAACCACTGTGTTCCAACCACTGTGTTCCAACCACTGTGTTCCAACCACTATGTCATAACCACTGTGTCACAACCGGCCGTGATCGGGAGTCCCATAGTGCGGCACACAGTTGGCCCAGTGTCGTCCGGGTTTGGCCGCCATAGTAAAATAAGAATTTGATCTTAACTGACTTGCCTAGTTAAATAAAGGTTCAATAAAAAACGGTTTCTGGTGACCTCATGAGGGATGTTGTACTAAACTAAGTAGACTGTTCAATGATTGGATAATTTCTAACCAATCAGAGAAGTAAAGCCAATGAAAATGTTCAAACCTCTGCCTGACCCGCGTTCTGGCTCTGGTCCCACCCATCTGTTTCAGGGACCAATCAGAAAGGTTCAAATGGTTTTCCTGTTCTGGAAATCATCATGGAGGTACTCAGATCCTGACTCATTGAGAGAAGAAGGAGCTAATGTCCATGGGCTGGGTGGTTTTGGTAGCTAGGCAACTACTTTTGACTAGGGTCCATTAGGCTCTGGTCTAAAGTAGTGCACTATATAGGGAATAGGGCTCTGGTCTAAAGTAGTGCACTATGTTGGGAATAGGGCCCTGGTCTAAAGTAGTGCACAATATAGGGAATAGGGCTCTGGTCTAAAGTAGTGCACTAGATAGGGAATAGGGCTCTGGTCACTAGTAGTGCACTATATAGGGAATAGGGCTCTGGTCTAAAGTAGTTCACTATATAGGGAATAGGGCTCTGGTCTAAAGTAGTTCACTATATAGGGAATAGGGCTCTGGTCACTAGTAGTGCACTATATAGGGAATAGGGCTCTGGTCTAAAGTAGTTCACTATATAGGGAATAGGGCTCTGGTCTAAAGTAGTTCACTATATAGGGAATAGGGCCATGGTCTAAAGTAGTTCACTATATAGGGAATAGGGCTCTGGTCTAAAGTAGTTCACTATATAAGGAATAGGGCTCTGGTCACTAGTAGTGCACTATATAGGGAATAGGGCTCTGGTCTAAAGTAGTTCACTATATAGGGAATAGGGCCATGGTCTAAAGTAGTTCACTATATAGGGAATAGGGCCCTGGTCTAAAGTAATGCACTATATAGGGAATAGGGCCCTGGTCTAAAGTAATGCACTATATAGGGAATAGTGCTCTGGTCTAAAGTAGTTCACTATATAGGGAATAGGGCTCTGGTCTAAAGTAGTTCACTATATAGGGAATAGGGCTCTGGTCACTAGTAGTGCACTATATAGGGAATAGGGCCCTGGTCTAAAGTAATGCACTATATAGGGAATAGGGCTCTGGTCACTAGTAGTTCACTATATAGGGAAAATTGTGCCATTTGGGAGCAACTAGAAAACAACTAGCCTATTTTCCTAATAATGACCCTAATCAGTAGTATTAACCTTTAGGAAAATGATACAACCTTAACTCATAACAGTTAAATGGTAGAGATGAGATGATAATGAGAGAGATAATAACAGGAAATACAGTGTGTGTGTGTGTGTGTGTGTGTGTGTGTGTGTGTGTGTGTGTGTGTGTGTGTGTGTGTCGTGTGTGTGTGTGTGTGTGTTTGTGTGTGTGTGTGTGTGTGTGTGTTACATAAGATTGTGGCAGTGTGTCAACAAATCATTTTATCATCGGAAATGCAGAATGTTATGGAATATAAAACTGAAATATACATGCGATTTACATTCATTATTTCTATAATTTCACACACACACACACACACACACACACACACACACACACACACACACACACACACACACACACACACACACACACACACACACACACTTCCTCTCCCCATTGATTCTGGCACAGTACTCTGCAACCTTTCTCATTGGCCCCAGTTCATTTCTCACGCTGAGTCTCTCCCCTGTTGTCCACTATATTAACACCCTCAAAGGAAAGAGTGTGTGTGTGTGTGTGTGTGTGTGTGTGTGTGTGTGTGTGTGTGTGTGTGTGTGTGTGTGTGTGTGTGTGTGTGTGTGTGCGTGCGTGTGTGTGTAATAATTCTTGTCTCTGATGATAAACTGGATATTGAGCTACTAGACGGGGGCCGAGCTGACACTTGGTGGAGCGGAGGTCACTCTGTGTGTGTGCCTGTGCGTGCGTGTAATAATTCTACTAAAAAGACATGAGAGAAACAGAAAGAATTTAAATCCTGTAATTATCATAAGAAGTAATACCATCCATCCACCCCATTACGTATCAGCTAAACCTTCAGACTCTTCTCTTAACCAGCCAAACTCTTAACTCATTAAGTACATGTAAAGTTACTTTTCCTCTGGAATAACTGAAGACACATTACTGAAACATCAAAGACATGGATTAGGTCAGGGAGAAAACAGACAGACAACAGACATGGATTAGGTCAGGGAGAAAACAGACAGACAACAGACATGGATTAGGTCAGGGAGAAAACAGACAGACAACAGACATGGATTAGGTCAGGGAGAAAACAGACAGACAACAGACATGGATTAGGTCAGGGAGAAAACGCTTATAGACAGGCAAAAGACAGGTTTACAGACAGACAGTAAAAAGACAGGTTTACAGACAGACAGTAAAAAGACAGGTTTACAGACAGACAGTAAAAATACAGGTTTACAGACAGACAGTAAAAAGACAGGTTTACAGACAGACAGGTTTACAGACAGACAGTAAAAAGACAGGTTTAGAGACAGACAGTAACAGACATGTTTACAGGTTTACAGACAGACAGTAAAAATACAGGTTTACAGACAGACAGTAAAAAGACAGGTTTACAGACAGACAGTAAAAAGACAGGTTTACAGACAGACAGTAAAAAGACAGGTTTACAGACAGACAGTAAAATACAGGTTTACAGGCAGACAGGTTTACAGACAGACAGTAAAAGACAGGTTTACAGACAGACAAGTTTACAGACAGACAGTAAAAGACAGGTTTACAGACAGACATAAAAGACTGGTTTACAGACAGTAAAAGACAGGTTTATAGACAGACAGTAAAAGACAGGTTTACAGACAGACAGTAAAAAGACAGGTTTACAGACAGACAGTAATAATACAGGTTTACAGACAGACAGTAAAAAGAAAGGTTTACAGACAGACAGTAAAAAGACAGGTTTACAGACAGACAGTAAAAATACAGGTTTACAGACAGACAGTAAAAAGACAGGTTTACAGACAGACAGTAAAATACAGGTTTACAGGCAGACAGGTTTACAGACAGGTTTACAGACAGACAGGTTTACAGACAGACAGTAAAAAGACAGGTTTAGAGACAGACAGTAACAGACATGTTTACAGGTTTACAGACAGACAGTAAAAATACAGGTTTACAGACAGACAGTAAAAAGACAGGTTTACAGACAGACAGTAAAAAGACAGGTTTACAGACAGACAGTAAAAAGACAGGTTTACAGACAGACAGTAAAATACAGGTTTACAGGCAGACAGGTTTACAGACAGACAGTAAAAGACAGGTTTACAGACAGACAAGTTTACAGACAGACAGTAAAAGACAGGTTTACAGACAGACATAAAAGACTGGTTTACAGACAGGCAGGTTTACAGACAGACAGTAATATACAGGTTTACAGACAGACAGTAAAATACAGGTTTACAGACAGACAGTAAAATACAGGTTTACAGACAGACAGGTTTACAGACAGACAGTAACAGACAGGTTTACAGACAGTAAAAGACAGGTTTAAAGACAGACAGGTTTACAGACAGACAGCAACAGACAGGTTTACAGACAGACAGTAAAAGACAGGTTTACAGACAGACAGTAAAAGACAGGTTTACAGACAGGCAGGTTTACAGACAGACAGTAATATACAGGTTTACAGACAGACAGTAAAATACAGGTTTACAGACAGACAGTAAAATACAGGTTTACAGACAGACAGGTTTACAGACAGACAGTAACAGACAGGTTTACAGACAGTAAAAGACAGGTTTAAAGACAGACAGGTTTACAGACAGACAGCAACAGACAGGTTTACAGACAGACAGTAAAAGACAGCTTTACAGACAGTAAAAGACAGCTTTACAAACAGACAGGTTTACAGACAGACAGTAACAGACAGGTTTACAGACAGACAGTAAAAGACAGGTTTACAGACAGACAGGTTTACAGACAGACAGTAAAAAGACAGGTTTAGAGACAGACAGTAACAGACATGTTTACAGACAGACAGTAAAAGACAGGTTTACAGACAGACAGTAAAAATACAGGTTTACAGACAGTAAAAGACAGGTTTACAGACAGACAGTGAAAGACAGGTTTACAGACAGACAGTGAAAGACAGGTTTACAGACAGACAGTAAAAGACAGGTTTAGAGACAGACAGTAAAAGACAGCAAGGGTAGCCTTCCAGAGAGACATCAGAGACGATGGCCCTGAACGAACTTTATTTGACTCTATGTAAACTGGAAACCACATATCCTGAGGTTGCATTTGTTGTAGCTGTGGATTTTAACGAGGCTAATCTGAAAACAAGACTCCCTAAATTTTATCAGCATATTGATTGTGCTACCAGGGCTGGTAACCTGCAAACCCTGGATCACTGCTATTCTAACTTACGCCACACATATAAGGCCCTCCCCCGCCCTCCTTTCGGAAAAGCTGACCACGACTCCATTTTGTTGCTTCCAGCCTATAGACAGAGACTAAAACAGGAAGCTCCCACGCTCAGGTCTGTTCAACGCTGGTCCGACCAATCTGATTCCACGCTTCAAAACTGCTTCGATCACGTGGACTGGGATATGTTCCGCATTGCGTCCAACAACAACATTGACGAATACGCTGATTCGGTGAGCGAGTTCATTAGAAAGTGCATCGACGATGTCGTACCCACAGCAACTATGAAAACATTCCCCAACTAGAAACCGTGGATTGATGGCAGCATTCGCGCGAAACTGAAAGTGCAAACCACTGCTTTTAACCAGGGCAAGGTGACCGGAAACATGACCGAATACAAACAGTGGAGCTATTCCCTCCGCAAGGCAATCAAACAAGCTAAGCGTCAGTATAGAGACAAAGTAGAGTACAAAGTACACGGACAAACTGAATTGGTCCTCCCACACAGACAGCGTTGTGAAGAAGGCGCAGCAGCGCCTCTTCAACCTCAGGAGGCTGGAGAAATTTGGCTTGTCACCTAAAACACTCACAAACTTTTACAGATGCACAATCGAGAGCATCCTGTCGGGCAGTATCACCGCCTGGTACGGCAACTGCTCCGTCCACAACCGTAAGGCTCTCCAGAGGGTAGTGAGGTCTGCACAACGCATCACCGGGGGCAAACTACCTGCCCTCCAGGACACCTACACCACCCGATGTCACAGGGAGGCCATAAAGATCATCAAGGACAACAACCACCCGAGCCACTGGCTGTTCACCCCGCTATAATCCAGAAGGCGAGGTCAGTACAGGTGCATCAAAGCTGGGACCGAGAGACTGAAAAACAGCTTCTATCTCAAGGCCATCAGACTGTTAATAAACAGCCACCACTAACATTGACTGGCGGCTGCCAACATACTGACTCAACTCCAGCCACTTTAATAATGGGAATTGATGTAAAATGATGTAAAATATATCACTAGCCACTTTAAACAATGCTACTTAATATAATGTTTACATACCCTACATTACTCATCTCATATGTATATACTGTACTTGATACCATCTACTGCATCTTGCCATCTTTATGTAATACATGTATCACTAGCCACTTTAAACAATGCCACTTTATGTTTACATACCCTACATACTCATCTCATATGTATATACTATACTCAATACCATCTACTGCATCTTGCCTATGCCGTTCTGTACCATCACTCATTCATATATCTTTATGTACATATTCTTTATCCCCTTACACTTGTGTCTATAAGGTAGTAGTTTTGGAATTGTTAGCTAGATTACTTGTTGGTTATTACTGAATTGTCGGAACTAGAAGCACAAGCATTTCGCTACACTCGCATTAACATCTGCTAACTATGTGTATGTGACAAATAAAATTTGATTTGATCTGATTTGATTTGAGAAGTCATCAGTGCACACCAGAGGATCTAAGATGACACACACACACACACACACACACACACACACACACACACACACACACACACACACACACACGGAGAAGGATAAGACAGTGATGTTGTGAATGAAGTTACTCTGAACACACAGAAGACAGAAAAGAAAAACACCATGTCCAGCTAGCCTATCAGTTATGTCACTGATGACCCAGCTAGCCTATCAGTTAGGTCACTGACGACCCAGCTAGCCTATCAGTTAGGTCACTGACGACCCAGCTAGCCTATCAGTTAGGTCACTGACGACCCAGCTAGCCTATCAGGTAGGTCACTGATGACCCAGCTAGCCTATCAGTTAGGTCACTGACGACCCAGCTAGCCTATCAGGTAGGTCACTGATGACCCAGCTAGCCTATCAGTTAGGTCACTGATGACCCAGCTAGCCTATCAGTTAGGTCACTGACGACCCAGCTAGCCTATCAGTTAGGTCACTGACGACCCAGCTAGCCTATCAGTTAGGTCACTGACGACCCAGCTAGCCTATCAGGTAGGTCACTGATGACCCAGCTAGCCTATCAGGTAGGTCACTGATGACCCAGCTAGCCTATCAGGTAGGTCACTGATGACCCAGCTAGCCTATCAGGTAGGTCACTGCTGACCCAGCTAGCCTATCAGTTAGGTCACTGATTACCCAGCTAGCCTATCAGGTAGGTCACTGATGACCCAGCTAGCCTATCAGGTAGGTCACTGATGACCCAGCTAGCCTATCAGGTAGGTCACTGATGACCCAGCTAGCCTATCAGGTAGGTCACTGATGGCCCAGCTAGCCTATCAGTTAGGTTACTGATTACCCAGCTAGCCTATCAGGTTGGTTAATGATGACCCAGCTAGCCTATCAGGTAGGTCACTGATGACCCAGCTAGCCTATCAGGTAGGTCACTGACGACCCAGCTAGCCTATCAGTTAGGTCACTGACGACCCAGCTAGCCTATCAGTTAGGTCACTGACGACCCAGCTAGCCTATCAGGTAGGTCACTGATGACCCAGCTAGCCTATCAGTTAGGTCACTGACGACCCAGCTAGCCTATCAGGTAGGTCACTGATGACCCAGCTAGCCTATCAGTTAGGTCACTGACGATCCAGCTAGCCTATCAGGTAGGTCACGGATGACCCAGCTAGCCTATCAGGTAGGTCACTGATGACCCAGCTAGCCTATCAGGTAGGTCACTGATGACCCAGCTAGCCTATCAGGTAGGTCACTGCTGACCCAGCTAGCCTATCAGGTAGGTCACTGATTACCCAGCTAGCCTATCAGGTAGGTCACTGATGACCCAGCTAGCCTATCAGGTAGGTCACTGATGACCCAGCTAGCCTATCAGGTAGGTCACTGATGACCCAGCTAGCCTATCAGGTAGGTCACTGATGGCCCAGCTAGCCTATCAGTTAGGTCACTGATTACCCAGCTAGCCTATCAGGTTGGTTAATGATGACCCAGCTAGCCTATCAGGTAGGTCACTGATGACCCAGCTAGCCTATCAGGTAGGTCACTGATGACCCAGCTAGCCTATCAGGTAGGTCACTGATGACCCAGCTAGCCTATCAGTTAGGTCACTGATTACCCAGCTAGCCTATCAGGTTGGTTAATGATGACCCAGCTAGCCTATCAGTTAGGTCACTGACGACCCAGCTAGCCTATCAGTTAGGTCACTGATTACCCAGCTAGCCTATCAGGTTGGTTAATGATGACCCAGCTAGCCTATCAGGTAGGTCACTGACGACCCAGCTAGCCTATCAGTTAGGTCACTGACGACCCAGCTAGCCTATCAGTTAGGTCACTGACGACCCAGCTAGCCTATCAGGTAGGTCACTGATGACCCAGCTAGCCTATCAGTTAGGTCACTGACGACCCAGCTAGCCTATCAGGTAGGTCACTGATGACCCAGCTAGCCTATCAGTTAGGTCACTGACGACCCAGCTAGCCTATCAGGTAGGTCACTGATGACCCAGCTAGCCTATCAGGTAGGTCACTGATGACCCAGCTAGCCTATCAGGTAGGTCACTGATGACCCAGCTAGCCTATCAGGTAGGTCACTGCTGACCCAGCTAGCCTATCAGTTAGGTCACTGATTACCCAGCTAGCCTATCAGGTAGGTCACTGATGACCCAGCTAGCCTATCAGGTAGGTCACTGATGACCCAGCTAGCCTATCAGGTAGGTCACTGATGACCCAGCTAGCCTATCAGGTAGGTCACTGATGGCCCAGCTAGCCTATCAGTTAGGTCACTGATTACCCAGCTAGCCTATCAGGTTGGTTAATGATGACCCAGCTAGCCTATCAGGTAGGTCACTGATGACCCAGCTAGCCTATCAGGTAGGTCACTGATGACCCAGCTAGCCTATCAGGTAGGTCACTGATGGCCCAGCTAGCCTATCAGTTAGGTCACTGATTACCCAGCTAGCCTATCAGGTTGGTTAATGATGACCCAGCTAGCCTATCAGGTAGGTCACTGATGACCCAGCTAGCCTATCAGGTAGGTCACTGATGACCCAGCTAGCCTATCAGGTAGGTCACTGATGACCCAGCTAGCCTATCAGTTAGGTCACTGATTACCCAGCTAGCCTATCAGGTTGGTTAATGATGACCCAGCTAGCCTATCAGTTAGGTCACTGACGACCCAGCTAGCCTATCAGATAGGTCACTGATGACCCAGCTAGCCTATCAGGTAGGTCACTGATGACACAGCTAGCCTATCAGGTAGGTCACTGATGACCCAGCTAGCCTATCAGTTAGGTCACTGATTACCCAGCTAGCCTATCAGGTTGGTTAATGATGACCCAGCTAGCCTATCAGGTGGGGTCACTGATGACCCAGCTAGCCTATCAGGTTTAGACGTTTGAAAAGGTCACAAGAACGTCTATATGTGCCTTACCGCGGAGCTCACAAAAAATAGTGTTTCACAGGGTCTTGGACCGTACCATTGTGAGTTTCCTTCAGACCAACAGGGGTTATGTGGACCGTACCATTGTGAGTTTCCTTCAGACCAACAGGGGTTATGTGAACCGTACCATTGTGAGTTTCTGTGGTAACAGATGTCATCGTAAAACTGGAGGTTAGGCTTGTTCTCACAGAGATGTTTTGTGTGTGTGTGTGTGTGTGTGTGTGTGTGTGTGTGTGTGTGTGTGTGTGTGTGTGTGTGTGTGTGTGTGTGTGTGTGTGTGTGTGTGTGTGTGTGTGTGTGTGTGTGTGCGTGAGAGAGTGTGCGTGCGTGAGAGAGTGTGTGTGTGTGTTGCCAGATTGTTCTTGCTACATTCAGCAATTCCCCTGATATCTACTGGCATACGTTTCCCTCCCAACCCCCCGTAGGGCTGAGAGCTTCCCACTAGAACATAATGGACTTCATATGAGGCATTGTGCTTCAGAGAGTCACATATAGATTATCCCACATATGGACCTCTTTCCCTGCACAGGGAGACACTTTCAACAGAGCCTTATGTGGAAAGGGAATAAGGGACTGTTGTATGGGGAATAGGGGACTGTTATATGGGGAATAGGGGACTGTTGTATGGGGAATAGGGGACTGTTATATGGGGAATAGGGGACTGTTGTATGGGGAATAGGGGACTGTTATATGGGGAATAGGGGACTGTTGTATGGGGAATAGGGGGAATAGGGGACTGTTATATGGGGAATAGGGGACTGTTATATGGGGAATAGGGGACTGTTATATGGGGAATAGGGGACTATTTGGGACACAGCCACACTCTTCTGTCATGTAGAACAGAGATATCATCAAATAGAACACATTATGTCATGTAGAACAGAGATATCATCAAACAGAACACATTCTGTCAAGTAGAACAGAGATATCATCAAATAGAACACATTATGTCACGTAGAACAGAGATATCATCAAATAGAACACATTCTGTCAGATTCAGAGGAACAATTTAGGATCTCAATTTGGGCCTGAGATCCTTTCTCTGACGTTTTAGTTCTCGTTCTCTCTCTCTGTCTTTCTCCCTCCTTCTCCCTACTTCTCTCTCTCTGTCTTTCTCCCTCCCTCTCCCTACTTCTCTCTCCCTCCCTCTCCCTACTTCTCCCTCTCCCTCCCTCTCCCTACTTCTCTCTCCCTCCCTCTCCCTACTTCTCTCTCCCTCCCTCTCCCTACTTCTCTCTCCCTACCTCTCCCTACTTCTCCCTACTTCTCCCTCCCTCTCCCTACTTCTCTCTCCCTCCCTCCCTCTCCCTACTTCTCTCTCCCTCTCTCTCTGTCTTTCTCCCTCCCTCTCCTTACTTCTCTCTCCCTCCCTCCCTCTCCCTACTTCTCCCTCCCTCCCTCCCTCCATCCCTCCCTCCCTCCCTCCCTCCCTCTCCCTCTCCCTAATTGTCTCTCGCTCTCTCTTTCTCTCCCTCCCTCCCTCTCTGTCTCTCTCTCCCTCTCTCTCTGTCTTTCTCCCTCCCTCTCCCCACTTCTCCCTCCCTCCCTCTCTCTACTTGTCTCTCGCTCTCTCTCCCTCCCTCTCTCTACTTGTCTCTCGCTCTCTCTTTCTCTCTCTCCCTCTCTCTCTGTCCCTCTCTCCCTCCAGATCTCTCCATCCCAGTCTTTATTGGACTTGACCTGCTGAGATGAGCAATGAAGCCAATAAAGCCAGACACACACACACACACACACACACACACACACACACACACACACACCAATATGCCAGAGGACTTTAGCTGTTCCCACATACACACCCTCTGAAATAAAATCAATGGCAGTGCTGTATTCACAGTATTCTGTGTCATGATACACACACACACACACACACACACACACACACACACACACACACACACACACACACACACACACACACACACACACACACACACACACACACACACACACACACACACAGGTTGAATCTGAAATATCACCCTGTACATTACCAGCTCTCAGCAGTCACTTAAAAGTCACTTATGGTTGAATTAAATAGCGCTGATTTCTTACATGACTCTGTGTGTGTGTGTGTGTGTGTGTGTGTGTGTGTGTGTGTGTGTGTGTGTGTGTGTGTGTGTGTGTGTGTGTGTGTGTGTGTGTGTGTGTGTGTATCATGATAGAGAATACTGTGAATACTGCACTGTCATCGATTTTATTTCAGAAAGTGTGTATGTGGGAACATCTAAAGTCCTCTGGCATATCGGTGTGTTTGTGTGTGTGTGGCGCCCAGGCATATACATGTGTGTGTGTGTGTGTGTGCGACCAGACTGTATCCTCTCTGTGATAACCTTCCATCGTGCTGACTGATGTACTTCCTGTGATGGATATGAGCTGACTCAGCAGGAAGTTCCTTTACATTATTATGTTCAGTATAATTGTTGTTCTTCTTCTTCTGTCTCAACACAGATGTCCATACATATACAGTAACTCAGAACATATACAGTAATTCAGAACATATACAGTAACTCAGAACATATACAGTAATTCAGAACTAATACAGTAACTCAGAACTAATACAGTAACTCAGAACTAATACAGTAACTCAGAACATATACAGTAACTCAGAACATATACAGTAACTCAGAGCATATACAGTAACTCAGAACATATACACAGTAACTCAGAACATATACAGTAACTCAGAACATATACAGTAATTCAGAACATAAACAGTAACCCAGAACATATACAGTAACTCAGAACATATACAGTAATTCAGAACATATACAGTAACTCAGAACATATACAGTAATTCAGAACATATACAGTAACTCAGAACTAATACAGTAACTCAGAACTAATATAGTAATTCAGAACATACACAGTAATTCAGGACTAATAGAGTAACTCAGAACATATACAGGATCTCAGGACTAATACAGGAACTCAGAACATATACAGGAAATCAGAACTAATATAGGAACTCAGGACTAATAGAGTAACTCAGGACTAATACAGGATCGCAGGACTAATACAGGAACTCAGGAATGCAGGAACTCAGGACTAATACAGGAACTAAGGACTAATACAGTAACTCAGAACTATTACAGTAACTTAGAACAATTACAGTAACTCAGAACTATTACAGTAACGCAGAACTAATACAGTAATTCAGAACATATACAGTAACTCAGGACTAATACAGGAACTAAGGACTAATACAGTACCTCAGAACTATTACAGTAACTCAGAACTAATACAGTAATTCAGAACATATACAGTAACTCAGGACTAATACAGTAACTCAGAACTATTACAGTAACTCAGAACTATTACAGTAACTCAGAACTAATACAGTAATTCAGAACATATACCGTAATTCAGGCTTGATACAGTAACTCAGGACTAACACAGTAACTCAGGACTAACACAGTAACTCAGGTCTATTACAGTAACTCAGAACTATTACAGTAATTCAGAACATATACAGTAATTCAGGACTAATACAGTAACTCAGGTCTATTACAGTAACTCAGGACTATTACAGTAACTCAGGACTAATACAGTAACTCAGGACTAATACAGTAACTCAGGACTATTACAGTAACTCAGGACTATTACAGTAACTCAGGTCTGTTACAGTAACTCAGGTCTATTACAGTAACTCAGAACTATTACAGTAATTCAGAACATATACAGTAATTCAGGACTAATACAGTAACTCAGGACTATTACAGTAACTCAGGACTATTACAGTAACTCAGGTCTGTTACAGTAACTCAGGTCTATTACAGTAACTCAGGACTATTACAGTAACTCAGGACTATTACAGTAACTCAGGTCTGTTACAGTAACTCAGGACTATTACAGTAACTCAGGACTATTACAGTAACTCAGGACTATTACAGTAACTCAGGTCTATTACAGTAACTCAGGACTATTACAGTAACTCAGGTCTATTACAGTAACTCAGGTCTATTACAGTAACTCAGGTCTATTACAGTAACTCAGGTCTATTACAGTAACTCAGGTCTAATACAGTAACTCAGGACTAATACAGTAACTCAGGACTAATACAGTAACTCAGGACTATTACAGTAACTCAGGACATTCCCTTTGTCATCACTGTATTTCTCATGTTCCGTTTCTTCTTTCCATCTCAGAGGCTGTTGTTATGGCTTACTGAGCAGAAACAGGTTTCATTCCTCATGTGTTTCTCTGAATGAAGCCTCATTAATCACTTGAGAAGCCTGTAGATTCTCCCTCACTCTCTCCCCCCCCGTCTTCCCTCACCCTCTCCCTCTCTCCCTCTCCCCCTCGTCCTCCCTCACCCTTTCCCTCTCTCCCTCTCCTCCTCTTCCTCCCTCACCATCTCTCCCTCGCCTGCTCCCTACCCTCTCCCCCTCTTCCTCCCTTGGCCTCTCCCTTTCTCCCTCTTCCTCTATCACCCTCTCCCTCTCTCCCCCTCTTCCTCCCTCTCCCCCTCTCCCTCTCCCCCTCGTCCTCCCTCACCCTCTCTCCCTCTCCTCCTCTTCCTCCCTCACCCTCTCTCCCTCTCCTCCTCCATACCATCTCCCCCTCTTCCTCCCTAGGCCTCTCCCTTTCTCCCTCTTCCTCTATCACCCTCTCCCTCTCTCCCCCTCTTCCTCCCACTCCCCCTCTCCATCTCTCCCTCTCCTCTTCTTCTTCTCTCCCCCTCCTACTCTGCCTCTCTCCCTCTCCTCCTCTACATCCCTCTCTTCCTCCCTCATCCCCCCTTTCTCCCCCTCTTCCTCCCCTTCACCTAATGAATGGGTAGAATGGTAGGATGAAGAATGTACAACAGAAATAGGAATGGTAGGATGAAGACGTCACAACAGAAATAGGAATGGTAGGATGAAGACTGCACAACAGAAATGGGAATGGTAGGATGAAGACTGTACAACAGAAATAGGAATGGTTGGGTGAAGACTGTACAACATAAATAGGAATGGTAGGATGAAGACTTCACAACAGAAATAGGAATGGTAGGATGAAGACTTCACAACAGAAATAGGAATGGTAGGATGAAGACTGCACAACAGAAATGGGAATGGTAGGATGAAGACTGTACAACATAAATGGGAATGGTAGGATGAAGACTGTAAAACATAAATAGGAATGGTAGGATGAAGACTGTAAAACAGAAATAGGAATGATAGGATGAAGACTGTACAACAGAAATAGGAATGGTAGGATGAAGACTGCACAACAGACATAGGAATGGTAGGATGAAGACTGCACAACAGACATAGGAATGGTAGGATGAAGACTGTACAACATAAATGGGAATGGTAGGATGAAGACTGTAAAACAGAAATAGGAATGGTAGGATGAAGACTGTACAACATAAATAGGAATGGTAGGATGAAGACTGTAAAACATAAATAGGAATGGTAGGATGAAGACTGTACAACAGAAATAGGAATGGTAGGATGAAGACTGCACAACAGAAATAGGAATGGTAGGATGAAGACTGTACAACAGAAATAGGAATGGTAGGATGAAGACTGTACAACAGAAATGGGAATGGTAGGATGAAGACTGTACAACATAAATAGGAATGGTAGGATGAAGACTGTACAACAGAAATAGGAATGGTAGGATGAAGACTGTACAACAGAAATGGGAATGGTAGGATGAAGACTGTACAACAGAAATGGGAATGGTAGGATGAAGACTGTACAACAGAAATAGGAATGGTAGGATGAAGACAGTACAACAGAAATGGGAATGGTAGGATGAAGACTGTACAACAGAAATGGGAATGGTAGGATGAAGACTGCACAACAGAAATAGGAATGGTAGGATGAAGACAGTACAACAGAAATGGGAATGGTAGGATGAAGACTGTACAACATAAATGGGAATGGTAGGATGAAGACTGTAAAACAGAAATAGGAATGGTAGGATGAAGACTGTACAACATAAATAGGAATGGTAGGATGAAGACTGTACAACAGAAATGGGAATGGTAGGATGAAGACTGTACAACAGAAATGGGAATGGTAGGATGAAGACTGTACAACAGAAATAGGAATGGTAGGATGAAGACAGTACAACAGAAATGGGAATGGTAGGATGAAGACTGTACAACAGAAATGGGAATGGTAGGATGAAGACTGTACAACAGAAATATGAATGGTAGGATGAAGACAGTACAACAGAAATGGGAATGGTAGGGTTAGTAGTTAGTAGTTGGTAGGGAACGGTTATATAATGTCTTGACATAGACAGTAGTCTGTATTAACTATATAATGTCTTGACATAGACAGCAGTCTGTATTAGTTACAGTGCCTTGCGAAAGTATTCGGCCCCCTTGAACTTTGCGACCTTTTGCCACATTTCAGGCTTCAAACATAAAGATATAAAACTGTATTTTTTTGTGAAGAATCAACAACAAGTGGGACACAATCATGAAGTGGAACAACATTTATTGGATATTTCAAACTTTTTTAACAAATCAAAAACTGAAAAATTGGGCGTGCAAAATTATTCAGCCCCCTTTAAGTTAATGCTTTGTAGCGCCACCTTTTGCTGCGATTACAGCTGTAAGTCGCTTGGGGTATGTCTCTATCAGTTTTGCACATCGAGAGACTGAAAATTTTTCCCATTCCTCCTTGCAAAACAGCTCGAGCTCAGTGAGGTTGGATGGAGAGCATTTGTGAACAGCAGTTTTCAGATCTTTCCACAGATTCTCGATTGGATTCAGGTCTGGACTTTGACTTGGCCATTCTAACACCTGGATATGTTTATTTTTGAACCATTCCATTGTAGATTTTGCTTTATGTTTTGGATCGTTGTCTTGTTGGAAGACAAATCTCCGTCCCAGTCTCAGGTCTTTTGCAGACTCCATCAGGTTTTCTTCCAGAATGGTCCTGTATTTGGCTCCATCCATCTTCCCACCAATTTTAACCATCTTCCCTGTCCCTGCTGAAGAAAAGCAGGCCCAAACCATGATGCTGCCACCACCATGTTTGACAGTGGGGATGGTGTGTTCAGCTGTGTTGCTTTTACGCCAAACATAACGTTTTGCATTGTTGCCAAAAAGTTCAATTTTGGTTTCATCTGACCAGAGCACCTTCTTCCACATGTTTGGTGTGTCTCCCAGGTGGCTTGTGGCAAACTTTAAACAACACTTTTTATGGATATCTTTAAGAAATGGCTTTCTTCTTGCCACTCTTCCATAAAGGCCAGATTTGTGCAATATACGACTGATTGTTGTCCTATGGACAGAGTCTCCCACCTCAGCTGTAGATCTCTGCAGTTCATCCAGAGTGATCATGGGCCTCTTGGCTGCATCTCTGATCAGTCTTCTCCTTGTATGAGCTGAAAGTTTAGAGAGACGGCCAGGTCTGTATTAGTTATATAATGTATTGATACAGACAGTAGTCTGTATTAGTTATATAATGTATTGACATAGACAGTAGTCTGTATAGACAGTAGTCTGTATTAGTAATATAATGTATTGACATAGACAGTAGTCTGTATTAGTAATATAATGTATTGATATAGACAGTAGTCTGTATTAGTAATATAATGTATTGAAATAGACAGTAGTCTGTATT
Source organism: Oncorhynchus clarkii lewisi (assembly GCF_045791955.1). Lineage (NCBI taxonomy): Eukaryota > Metazoa > Chordata > Actinopteri > Salmoniformes > Salmonidae > Oncorhynchus > Oncorhynchus clarkii. The sequence goes on along the minus strand of NC_092165.1, from coordinate 5,836,633 downwards.
AGTTATATAATGTGTTGACATAGACAGTAGTCTGTATTAGTTATATAATGTATTGACATAGACAGTAGTCTGTATTAGTAATATAATGTATTGACATAGACAGTAGTCTGTATTAGTAATATAATGTATTGACATAGACAGTAGTCTGTATAGACAGTAGTCTGTATTAGTTATATAATGTCTTGACATAGACAGTAGTCTGTATTAGTTATAGAATGATAGACAGTAGTCTGTATAGACAGTAGTCTGTATTAGTAATATAATGTATTGACATAGACAGTAGTCTGTATAGACAGTAGTCTGTATTAGTTATATAATGTCTTGACATAGACAGTAGTCTGTATTAGTAATATAATGTATTGACATAGACAGTAGTCTGTATAGACAGTAGTCTGTATAGACAGTAGTCTGTATTAGTTAT
>NC_092165.1:5778712-5826212 GCF_045791955.1 Oncorhynchus clarkii lewisi | reverse complement strand
GACTCATTCAAGGGTTCTTCCTCGACCCTGAAACTAATAGGTGGGTCCAAGCGTTCGACTGGTACTGTAGGTACGGGGTCGTTAGGGGTCGTTAGGTGTCGTTAGGGGTCGTTGCGGGTCGTTAGGGGTGGTTGTGGGTCGTTAGGTGTCGTTAGGGGTTGTTAGGAGTGTTACGGGGTTGTTAGGGTTCGTTAGGGGTCGTTATGGGTCGTTAGGGGTCGTTAGGGGTCGTAGAGGGTCGTTAGGGGTCGTACGGGGTTGTTAGGGTTCGTTAGGGGTCGTTATGGGTCGTTAGGGGTCGTAGAGGGTCGTTAGGGGTCGTTAGGGGTCGTTATGGGTCGTTAGGGGTCGTCACGATCAGGGTAATCCTGGACACCCAGAAGTGAAATCTCATCCCACGGACCTATCTACCGTTTAGGAGACGTAGGTCTTTCCAGGAGAGTTTACCATCAGGGTCCCTGTCTCTCTCCCTCTCTCTCCCTCCTTCCTATCTACCGTCTAGGAGACGTAGGTCTTTCCAGGAGAGTTTACAATCAGGGTCCCTGTCTCTCTCCCTCTCTCTCCCTCCCTCCTATCTACCGTCTAGGAGACGTAGGTCTTTCCAGGAGAGTTTACAATCAGGGTCCCTGTCTCTCTCCCTCTCTCTCTCTCTCCCTCCCTCCTATCTACCGTTTAGGAGACGTAGGTCTTTCCAGGAGAGTTTACCATCAGGGTCCCTGTCTCTCTCTCTCTCTCTCCCTCCCTCCTATCTACCGTTTAGGAGACGTAGGTCTTTCCAGGAGAGTTTACCATCAGGGTCCCTGTCTCTCTCCCTCTCCCTGTCTCTCCCTCCCTCCTATCTACCGTTTAGGAGACGTAGGTCTTTCCAGGAGAGTTTACCATCAGGGTCCGTGTCTCTCTCCCTCTCTCTCCCTCCCTCCTATCTACCGTTTAGGAGACGTAGGTCTTTCCAGGAGAGTTTACCATCAGGGTCCCTGTCTCTCTCCCTCTCTCTCTCTCTCCCTCCCTCCTATCTACCGTTTAGGAGACGTAGGTCTTTCCAGGAGAGTTTACCATCAGGGTCCCTGTCTCTCTCCCTCTCCCTCTCTCTCCCTCCCTCCTATCTACCGTCTAGGAGACGTAGGTCTTTCCAGGAGAGTTTACCATCAGGGTCCCTGTCTCTCTCCCTCTCTCTCTCTCTCCCTCCCTCCTATCTACCGTTTAGGAGACGTAGGTCTTTCCAGGAGAGTTTACCATCAGGGTCCCTGTCTCTCTCCCTCTCCCTCTCTCTCCCTCCCTCCTATCTACCGTTTAGGAGACGTAGGTCTTTCCAGGAGAGTTTACCATCAGGGTCCCTGTCTCTCTTCCTCTCTCTCTCTCTCCCTCCCTCCTATCTACCATCTAGGAGACGTAGGTCTTTCCAGGAGAGTTTACCATCAGGGTCCCTGTCTCTCTCCCTCCCTCCTATCTACCGTTTAGGAGACGTAGGTCTTTCCAGGAGAGTTTACCATCAGGGTCCCTGTCTCTCTCCCTCTCCCTCTCTCTCCCTCCCTCCTATCTACCATCTAGGAGACGTAGGTCTTTCCAGGAGAGTTTACCATCAGGGTCCCTGTCTCTCTCCCTCTCTCTCCCTCCCTCCTATCTACCGTTTAGGAGACGTAGGTCTTTCCAGGAGAGTTTACCATCAGGGTCCCTGTCTCTCTCCCTCTCTCTCTCTCTCCCTCCCTCCTATCTACCGTTTAGGAGACGTAGGTCTTTCCAGGAGAGTTTACCATCAGGGTCCCTGTCTCTCTCCCTCTCTCTCCCTCCCTCCTATCTACCGTTTAGGAGACGTAGGTCTTTCCAGGAGAGTTTACCATCAGGGTCCCTGTCTCTCTCCCTCTCCCTCTCTCTCCCTCCCTCCTATCTACCGTTTAGGAGACGTAGGTCTTTCTAGGAGAGTTTACCATCAGGGTCCCTGTCTCTCTCCCTCTCTCTCTCCCTCCCTCCTATCTACCGTTTAGGAGACGTAGGTCTTTCCAGGAGAGTTTACCATCAGGGTCCCTGTCTCTCTCCCTCTCTCTCTCTCTCCCTCCCTCCTATCTACCGTTTAGGAGATGTAGGTCTTTCCAGGAGAGTTTACCATCAGGGTCCCTGTCTCTCTCCCTCTCTCTCCCTCCCTCCTATCTACCGTTTAGGAGACGTAGGTCTTTCCAGGAGAGTTTACCATCAGGGTCCCTGTCTCTCTCCCTCTCTCTCTCTCTCCCTCCCTCCTATCTACCGTTTAGGAGACGTAGGTCTTTCCAGGAGAGTTTACCATCAGGGTCCCTGTCTCTCTCCCTCTCTCTCCCTCCCTCCTATCTACCGTTTAGGAGACGTAGGTCTTTCTAGGAGAGTTTACCATCAGGGTCCCTGTCTCTCTCCCTCTCTCTCTCCCTCCCTCCTATCTACCGTTTAGGAGACGTAGGTCTTTCCAGGAGAGTTTACCATCAGGGTCCCTGTCTCTCTCCCTCTCTCTCTCTCTCCCTCCCTCCTATCTACCGTTTAGGAGACGTAGGTCTTTCCAGGAGAGTTTACCATCAGGGTCCCTGTCTCTCTCCCTCTCTCTCCCTCCCTCCTATCTACCGTTTAGGAGACGTAGGTCTTTCCAGGAGAGTTTACAATCAGGGTCCCTGTCTCTCTCCCTCTCTCTCTCTCTCCCTCCCTCCTATCTACCGTTTAGGAGATGTAGGTCTTTCCAGGAGAGTTTACCATCAGGGTCCCTGTCTCTCTCCCTCTCTCTCTCTCCCTCCCTCCTATCTACCGTCTAGGAGACGTAGGTCTTTCCAGCAGAGTTTACCATCAGGGTCCCTGTCTCTCTCCCTCTCTCTCTCTCTCCCTCCCTCCTATCACCCGTCTAGGAGACGTAGGTCTTTCCAGGAGAGTTTACCATCAGGGTCTCTGTCTCTCTCCCTCTCTCTCTCTCTCCCTCCCTCCTATCTACCGTTTAGGAGACGTAGGTCTTTCCAGGAGAGTTTACCATCAGGGTCCCTGTCTCTCTCCCTCTCTCTCTCTCTCCCTCCCTCCTATCTACCGTTTAGGAGACGTAGGTCTTTCCAGGAGAGTTTACCATCAGGGTCCCTGTCTCTCTCCCTCCCTCCTATCTACCGTTTAGGAGACGTAGGTCTTTCCAGGAGAGTTTACCATCAGGGTCCCTGTCTCTCTCCCTCTCTCTCTCCCTCCCTCCTATCTACCGTTTAGGAGACGTAGGTCTTTCCAGGAGAGTTTACCATCAGGGTCCCTGTCTCTCTCCCTCTCTCTCTCCCTCCCTCCTATCTACCGTTTAGGAGACGTAGGTCTTTCCAGGAGAGTTTACCATCAGGGTCCCTGTCTCTCTCTCTCTCCCTCTCTCTCCCTCCCTCCTATCTACCGTTTAGGAGACGTAGGTCTTTCCAGGAGAGTTTACCATCAGGGTCCCTGTCTCTCTCCCTCTCTCTCTCCCTCCCTCCTATCTACCGTTTAGGAGACGTAGGTCTTTCCAGGAGAGTTTACCATCAGGGTCCCTGTCTCTCTCCCTCTCTCTCTCCCTCCCTCCTATCTACCGTTTAGGAGACGTAGGTCTTTCCAGGAGAGTTTACCATCAGGGTCCCTGTCTCTCTCCCTCTCTCTCTCCCTCCCTCCTATCTACCGTTTAGGAGACGTAGGTCTTTCCAGGAGAGTTTACCATCAGGGTCCCTGTCTCTCTCCCTCTCTCTCTCTCTCCCTCCCTCCTATCTACCGTTTAGGAGACGTAGGTCTTTCCAGGAGAGTTTACCATCAGGGTCCCTGTCTCTCTCCCTCTCTCTCTCCCTCCCTCCTATCTACCGTTTAGGAGACGTAGGTCTTTCCAGGAGAGTTTACCATCAGGGTCCCTGTCTCTCTCTCTCTCCCTCTCTCTCCCTCCCTCCTATCTACCGTTTAGGAGACGTAGGTCTTTCCAGGAGAGTTTACCATCAGGGTCCCTGTCTCTCTCCCTCTCTCTCTCCCTCCCTCCTATCTACCGTTTAGGAGACGTAGGTCTTTCCAGGAGAGTTTACCATCAGGGTCCCTGTCTCTCTCCCTCTCTCTCTCTCTCCCTCCCTCCTATCTACCGTTTAGGAGACGTAGGTCTTTCCAGGAGAGTTTACCATCAGGGTCCCTGTCTCTCTCCCTCCCTCCTATCTACCGTTTAGGAGACGTAGGTCTTTCCAGGAGAGTTTACCATCAGGGTCCCTGTCTCTCTCCCTCTCTCTCTCCCTCCCTCCTATCTACCGTTTAGGAGACGTAGGTCTTTCCAGGAGAGTTTACCATCAGGGTCCCTGTCTCTCTCCCTCTCTCTCTCCCTCCCTCCTATCTACCGTTTAGGAGACGTAGGTCTTTCCAGGAGAGTTTACCATCAGGGTCCCTGTCTCTCTCTCTCTCCCTCTCTCTCCCTCCCTCCTATCTACCGTTTAGGAGACGTAGGTCTTTCCAGGAGAGTTTACCATCAGGGTCCCTGTCTCTCTCCCTCTCTCTCTCCCTCCCTCCTATCTACCGTTTAGGAGACGTAGGTCTTTCCAGGAGAGTTTACCATCAGGGTCCCTGTCTCTCTCCCTCTCTCTCTCCCTCCCTCCTATCTACCGTTTAGGAGACGTAGGTCTTTCCAGGAGAGTTTACCATCAGGGTCCCTGTCTCTCTCCCTCTCTCTCTCCCTCCCTCCTATCTACCGTTTAGGAGACGTAGGTCTTTCCAGGAGAGTTTACCATCAGGGTCCCTGTCTCTCTCCCTCTCTCTCTCCCTCCCTCCTATCTACCGTTTAGGAGACGTAGGTCTTTCCAGGAGAGTTTACCATCAGGGTCCCTGTCTCTCTCCCTCTCTCTCTCCCTCCCTCCTATCTACCGTTTAGGAGACGTAGGTCTTTCCAGGAGAGTTTACCATCAGGGTCCCTGTCTCTCTCCCTCTCTCTCTCCCTCCCTCCTATCTACCGTTTAGGAGACGTAGGTCTTTCCAGGAGAGTTTACCATCAGGGTCCCTGTCTCTCTCTCTCTCCCTCTCTCTCTCCCTCCCTCCTATTTACCGTTTAGGAGACGTAGGTCTTTCCAGGAGAGTTTACCATCAGGGTCCCTGTCTCTCTCCCTCTCCCTGTCTCTCCCTCCCTCCTATCTACCGTTTAGGAGACGTAGGTCTTTCCAGGAGAGTTTACCATCAGGGTCCGTGTCTCTCTCCCTCTCTCTCCCTCCCTCCTATCTACCGTTTAGGAGACGTAGGTCTTTCCAGGAGAGTTTACCATCAGGGTCCCTGTCTCTCTCCCTCTCTCTCTCTCTCCCTCCCTCCTATCTACCGTTTAGGAGACGTAGGTCTTTCCAGGAGAGTTTACCATCAGGGTCCCTGTCTCTCTCCCTCTCCCTCTCTCTCCCTCCCTCCTATCTACCGTCTAGGAGACGTAGGTCTTTCCAGGAGAGTTTACCATCAGGGTCCCTGTCTCTCTCCCTCTCTCTCTCTCTCCCTCCCTCCTATCTACCGTTTAGGAGACGTAGGTCTTTCCAGGAGAGTTTACCATCAGGGTCCCTGTCTCTCTCCCTCTCCCTCTCTCTCCCTCCCTCCTATCTACCGTTTAGGAGACGTAGGTCTTTCCAGGAGAGTTTACCATCAGGGTCCCTGTCTCTCTTCCTCTCTCTCTCTCTCCCTCCCTCCTATCTACCATCTAGGAGACGTAGGTCTTTCCAGGAGAGTTTACCATCAGGGTCCCTGTCTCTCTCCCTCCCTCCTATCTACCGTTTAGGAGACGTAGGTCTTTCCAGGAGAGTTTACCATCAGGGTCCCTGTCTCTCTCCCTCTCCCTCTCTCTCCCTCCCTCCTATCTACCATCTAGGAGACGTAGGTCTTTCCAGGAGAGTTTACCATCAGGGTCCCTGTCTCTCTCCCTCTCTCTCCCTCCCTCCTATCTACCGTTTAGGAGACGTAGGTCTTTCCAGGAGAGTTTACCATCAGGGTCCCTGTCTCTCTCCCTCTCTCTCTCTCTCCCTCCCTCCTATCTACCGTTTAGGAGACGTAGGTCTTTCCAGGAGAGTTTACCATCAGGGTCCCTGTCTCTCTCCCTCTCTCTCCCTCCCTCCTATCTACCGTTTAGGAGACGTAGGTCTTTCCAGGAGAGTTTACCATCAGGGTCCCTGTCTCTCTCCCTCTCCCTCTCTCTCCCTCCCTCCTATCTACCGTTTAGGAGACGTAGGTCTTTCTAGGAGAGTTTACCATCAGGGTCCCTGTCTCTCTCCCTCTCTCTCTCCCTCCCTCCTATCTACCGTTTAGGAGACGTAGGTCTTTCCAGGAGAGTTTACCATCAGGGTCCCTGTCTCTCTCCCTCTCTCTCTCTCTCCCTCCCTCCTATCTACCGTTTAGGAGATGTAGGTCTTTCCAGGAGAGTTTACCATCAGGGTCCCTGTCTCTCTCCCTCTCTCTCCCTCCCTCCTATCTACCGTTTAGGAGACGTAGGTCTTTCCAGGAGAGTTTACCATCAGGGTCCCTGTCTCTCTCCCTCTCTCTCTCTCTCCCTCCCTCCTATCTACCGTTTAGGAGACGTAGGTCTTTCCAGGAGAGTTTACCATCAGGGTCCCTGTCTCTCTCCCTCTCTCTCCCTCCCTCCTATCTACCGTTTAGGAGACGTAGGTCTTTCTAGGAGAGTTTACCATCAGGGTCCCTGTCTCTCTCCCTCTCTCTCTCCCTCCCTCCTATCTACCGTTTAGGAGACGTAGGTCTTTCCAGGAGAGTTTACCATCAGGGTCCCTGTCTCTCTCCCTCTCTCTCTCTCTCCCTCCCTCCTATCTACCGTTTAGGAGACGTAGGTCTTTCCAGGAGAGTTTACCATCAGGGTCCCTGTCTCTCTCCCTCTCTCTCCCTCCCTCCTATCTACCGTTTAGGAGACGTAGGTCTTTCCAGGAGAGTTTACAATCAGGGTCCCTGTCTCTCTCCCTCTCTCTCTCTCTCCCTCCCTCCTATCTACCGTTTAGGAGATGTAGGTCTTTCCAGGAGAGTTTACCATCAGGGTCCCTGTCTCTCTCCCTCTCTCTCTCTCCCTCCCTCCTATCTACCGTCTAGGAGACGTAGGTCTTTCCAGCAGAGTTTACCATCAGGGTCCCTGTCTCTCTCCCTCTCTCTCTCTCTCCCTCCCTCCTATCACCCGTCTAGGAGACGTAGGTCTTTCCAGGAGAGTTTACCATCAGGGTCTCTGTCTCTCTCCCTCTCTCTCTCTCTCCCTCCCTCCTATCTACCGTTTAGGAGACGTAGGTCTTTCCAGGAGAGTTTACCATCAGGGTCCCTGTCTCTCTCCCTCTCTCTCTCTCTCCCTCCCTCCTATCTACCGTTTAGGAGACGTAGGTCTTTCCAGGAGAGTTTACCATCAGGGTCCCTGTCTCTCTCCCTCCCTCCTATCTACCGTTTAGGAGACGTAGGTCTTTCCAGGAGAGTTTACCATCAGGGTCCCTGTCTCTCTCCCTCTCTCTCTCCCTCCCTCCTATCTACCGTTTAGGAGACGTAGGTCTTTCCAGGAGAGTTTACCATCAGGGTCCCTGTCTCTCTCCCTCTCTCTCTCCCTCCCTCCTATCTACCGTTTAGGAGACGTAGGTCTTTCCAGGAGAGTTTACCATCAGGGTCCCTGTCTCTCTCTCTCTCCCTCTCTCTCCCTCCCTCCTATCTACCGTTTAGGAGACGTAGGTCTTTCCAGGAGAGTTTACCATCAGGGTCCCTGTCTCTCTCCCTCTCTCTCTCCCTCCCTCCTATCTACCGTTTAGGAGACGTAGGTCTTTCCAGGAGAGTTTACCATCAGGGTCCCTGTCTCTCTCCCTCTCTCTCTCCCTCCCTCCTATCTACCGTTTAGGAGACGTAGGTCTTTCCAGGAGAGTTTACCATCAGGGTCCCTGTCTCTCTCCCTCTCTCTCTCCCTCCCTCCTATCTACCGTTTAGGAGACGTAGGTCTTTCCAGGAGAGTTTACCATCAGGGTCCCTGTCTCTCTCCCTCTCTCTCTCTCTCCCTCCCTCCTATCTACCGTTTAGGAGACGTAGGTCTTTCCAGGAGAGTTTACCATCAGGGTCCCTGTCTCTCTCCCTCTCTCTCTCCCTCCCTCCTATCTACCGTTTAGGAGACGTAGGTCTTTCCAGGAGAGTTTACCATCAGGGTCCCTGTCTCTCTCTCTCTCCCTCTCTCTCCCTCCCTCCTATCTACCGTTTAGGAGACGTAGGTCTTTCCAGGAGAGTTTACCATCAGGGTCCCTGTCTCTCTCCCTCTCTCTCTCCCTCCCTCCTATCTACCGTTTAGGAGACGTAGGTCTTTCCAGGAGAGTTTACCATCAGGGTCCCTGTCTCTCTCCCTCTCTCTCTCTCTCCCTCCCTCCTATCTACCGTTTAGGAGACGTAGGTCTTTCCAGGAGAGTTTACCATCAGGGTCCCTGTCTCTCTCCCTCCCTCCTATCTACCGTTTAGGAGACGTAGGTCTTTCCAGGAGAGTTTACCATCAGGGTCCCTGTCTCTCTCTCTCTCCCTCTCTCTCCCTCCCTCCTATCTACCGTTTAGGAGACGTAGGTCTTTCCAGGAGAGTTTACCATCAGGGTCCCTGTCTCTCTCCCTCTCTCTCTCCCTCCCTCCTATCTACCGTTTAGGAGACGTAGGTCTTTCCAGGAGAGTTTACCATCAGGGTCCCTGTCTCTCTCCCTCTCTCTCTCCCTCCCTCCTATCTACCGTTTAGGAGACGTAGGTCTTTCCAGGAGAGTTTACCATCAGGGTCCCTGTCTCTCTCCCTCTCTCTCTCCCTCCCTCCTATCTACCGTTTAGGAGACGTAGGTCTTTCCAGGAGAGTTTACCATCAGGGTCCCTGTCTCTCTCTCTCTCCCTCTCTCTCTCCCTCCCTCCTATTTACCGTTTAGGAGACGTAGGTCTTTCCAGGAGAGTTTACCATCAGGGTCCCTGTCTCTCTCCCTCTCTCTCTCTCTCCCTCCCTCCTATCTACCGTTTAAGAGACGTAGGTCTTTCCAGGAGAGTTTACCATCAGGGTCCCTGTCTCTCTCCCTCTCTCTCTCTCTCTCCCTCCCTCCTATCTACCGTTTAGGAGACGTAGGTCTTTCCAGGAGAGTTTACCATCAGGGTCCCTGTCTCTCTCCCTCTCTCTCTCTCTCCCTCCCTCCTATCTACCGTTTAGGAGACGTAGGTCTTTCCAGGAGAGTTTACCATCAGGGTCCCTGTCTCTCTCCCTCTCCCTCTCTCTCCCTCCCTCCTATCTACCGTTTAGGAGACGTAGGTCTTTCCAGGAGAGTTTACCATCAGGGTCCCTGTCTCTCTCCCTCTCCCTCTCTCTCCCTCCCTCCTATCTACCGTTTAGGAGACGTAGGTCTTTCAAGGAGAGTTTACCATCAGGGTCCCTGTCTCTCTCCCTCTCCCTCTCTCTCCCTCCCTCCTATCTACCGTTTAGGAGACGTAGGTCTTTCCAGGAGAGTTTACCATCAGGGTCCCTGTCTCTCTCCCTCTCTCTCTCCCTCCCTCCTATCTACCGTTTAGGAGACGTAGGTCTTTCCAGGAGAGTTTACCATCAGGGTCCCTGTCTCTCTCCCTCTCTCTCTCCCTCCCTCCTATCTACCGTTTAGGAGACGTAGGTCTTTCCAGGAGAGTTTACCATCAGGGTCCCTGTCTCTCTCTCTCTCCCTCTCTCTCTCCCTCCCTCCTATCTACCGTTTAGGAGACGTAGGTCTTTCCAGGAGAGTTTACCATCAGGGTCCCTGTCTCTCTCCCTCTCTCTCTCTCTCCCTCCCTCCTATCTACCGTTTAGGAGACGTAGGTCTTTCCAGGAGAGTTTACCGTCAGGGTCCCTGTCTCTCTCCCTCTCTCTCTCTCTCCCTCCCTCCTATCTACCGTTTAGGAGACGTAGGTCTTTCCAGGAGAGTTTACCATCAGGGTCCCTGTCTCTCTCCCTCTCTCTCTCTCTCCCTCCCTCCTATCTACCGTTTAGGAGACGTAGGTCTTTCCAGGAGAGTTTACCATCAGGGTCCGTGTCTCTCTCCCTCTCTCTCTCTCTCCCTCCCTCCTATCTACCGTTTAGGAGACGTAGGTCTTTCCAGGAGAGTTTACCATCAGGGTCCCTGTCTCTCTCCCTCTCTCTCCCTCCCTCCTATCTACCGTTTAGGAGACGTAGGTCTTTCCAGGAGAGTTTACAATCAGGGTCCCTGTCTCTCTCCCTCTCTCTCTCTCTCCCTCCCTCCTATCTACCGTTTAGGAGATGTAGGTCTTTCCAGGAGAGTTTACCATCAGGGTCCCTGTCTCTCTCCCTCTCTCTCTCTCCCTCCCTCCTATCTACCGTCTAGGAGACGTAGGTCTTTCCAGCAGAGTTTACCATCAGGGTCCATGTCTCTCTCCCTCTCTCTCTCTCTCCCTCCCTCCTATCTACCGTCTAGGAGACGTAGGTCTTTCCAGGAGAGTTTACCATCAGGGTCTCTGTCTCTCTCCCTCTCTCTCTCTCTCCCTCCCTCCTATCTACCGTTTAGGAGACGTAGGTCTTTCCAGGAGAGTTTACCATCAGGGTCCCTGTCTCTCTCCCTCTCTCTCTCTCTCCCTCCCTCCTATCTACCGTTTAGGAGACGTAGGTCTTTCCAGGAGAGTTTACCATCAGGGTCCCTGTCTCTCTCCCTCCCTCCTATCTACCGTTTAGGAGACGTAGGTCTTTCCAGGAGAGTTTACCATCAGGGTCCCTGTCTCTCTCCCTCTCTCTCTCCCTCCCTCCTATCTACCGTTTAGGAGACGTAGGTCTTTCCAGGAGAGTTTACCATCAGGGTCCCTGTCTCTCTCCCTCTCTCTCTCCCTCCCTCCTATCTACCGTTTAGGAGACGTAGGTCTTTCCAGGAGAGTTTACCATCAGGGTCCCTGTCTCTCTCTCTCTCCCTCTCTCTCCCTCCCTCCTATCTACCGTTTAGGAGACGTAGGTCTTTCCAGGAGAGTTTACCATCAGGGTCCCTGTCTCTCTCCCTCTCTCTCTCCCTCCCTCCTATCTACCGTTTAGGAGACGTAGGTCTTTCCAGGAGAGTTTACCATCAGGGTCCCTGTCTCTCTCCCTCTCTCTCTCCCTCCCTCCTATCTACCGTTTAGGAGACGTAGGTCTTTCCAGGAGAGTTTACCATCAGGGTCCCTGTCTCTCTCCCTCTCTCTCTCCCTCCCTCCTATCTACCGTTTAGGAGACGTAGGTCTTTCCAGGAGAGTTTACCATCAGGGTCCCTGTCTCTCTCTCTCTCCCTCTCTCTCTCCCTCCCTCCTATTTACCGTTTAGGAGACGTAGGTCTTTCCAGGAGAGTTTACCATCAGGGTCCCTGTCTCTCTCCCTCTCTCTCTCTCTCCCTCCCTCCTATCTACCGTTTAGGAGACGTAGGTCTTTCCAGGAGAGTTTACCATCAGGGTCCCTGTCTCTCTCCCTCTCTCTCTCTCTCTCCCTCCCTCCTATCTACCGTTTAGGAGACGTAGGTCTTTCCAGGAGAGTTTACCATCAGGGTCCCTGTCTCTCTCCCTCCCTCCTATCTACCGTTTAGGAGACGTAGGTCTTTCCAGGAGAGTTTACCATCAGGGTCCCTGTCTCTCTCCCTCTCTCTCTCCCTCCCTCCTATCTACCGTTTAGGAGACGTAGGTCTTTCCAGGAGAGTTTACCATCAGGGTCCCTGTCTCTCTCCCTCTCTCTCTCCCTCCCTCCTATCTACCGTTTAGGAGACGTAGGTCTTTCCAGGAGAGTTTACCATCAGGGTCCCTGTCTCTCTCTCTCTCCCTCTTTCTCCCTCCCTCCTATCTACCGTTTAGGAGACGTAGGTCTTTCCAGGAGAGTTTACCATCAGGGTCCCTGTCTCTCTCCCTCTCTCTCTCCCTCCCTCCTATCTACCGTTTAGGAGACGTAGGTCTTTCCAGGAGAGTTTACCATCAGGGTCCCTGTCTCTCTCCCTCTCTCTCTCCCTCCCTCCTATCTACCGTTTAGGAGACGTAGGTCTTTCCAGGAGAGTTTACCATCAGGGTCCCTGTCTCTCTCCCTCTCTCTCTCCCTCCCTCCTATCTACCGTTTAGGAGACGTAAGTCTTTCCAGGAGAGTTTACCATCAGGGTCCCTGTCTCTCTCTCTCTCCCTCTCTCTCTCCCTCCCTCCTATTTACCGTTTAGGAGACGTAGGTCTTTCCAGGAGAGTTTACCATCAGGGTCCCTGTCTCTCTCCCTCTCTCTCTCTCCCTCCCTCCTATCTACCGTCTAGGAGACGTAGGTCTTTCCAGCAGAGTTTACCATCAGGGTCCATGTCTCTCTCCCTCTCTCTCTCTCTCCCTCCCTCCTATCTACCGTCTAGGAGACGTAGGTCTTTCCAGGAGAGTTTACCATCAGGGTCTCTGTCTCTCTCCCTCTCTCTCTCTCTCCCTCCCTCCTATCTACCGTTTAGGAGACGTAGGTCTTTCCAGGAGAGTTTACCATCAGGGTCCCTGTCTCTCTCCCTCTCTCTCTCTCTCCCTCCCTCCTATCTACCGTTTAGGAGACGTAGGTCTTTCCAGGAGAGTTTACCATCAGGGTCCCTGTCTCTCTCCCTCCCTCCTATCTACCGTTTAGGAGACGTAGGTCTTTCCAGGAGAGTTTACCATCAGGGTCCCTGTCTCTCTCCCTCTCTCTCTCCCTCCCTCCTATCTACCGTTTAGGAGACGTAGGTCTTTCCAGGAGAGTTTACCATCAGGGTCCCTGTCTCTCTCCCTCTCTCTCTCCCTCCCTCCTATCTACCGTTTAGGAGACGTAGGTCTTTCCAGGAGAGTTTACCATCAGGGTCCCTGTCTCTCTCTCTCTCCCTCTCTCTCCCTCCCTCCTATCTACCGTTTAGGAGACGTAGGTCTTTCCAGGAGAGTTTACCATCAGGGTCCCTGTCTCTCTCCCTCTCTCTCTCCCTCCCTCCTATCTACCGTTTAGGAGACGTAGGTCTTTCCAGGAGAGTTTACCATCAGGGTCCCTGTCTCTCTCCCTCTCTCTCTCCCTCCCTCCTATCTACCGTTTAGGAGACGTAGGTCTTTCCAGGAGAGTTTACCATCAGGGTCCCTGTCTCTCTCCCTCTCTCTCTCCCTCCCTCCTATCTACCGTTTAGGAGACGTAGGTCTTTCCAGGAGAGTTTACCATCAGGGTCCCTGTCTCTCTCTCTCTCCCTCTCTCTCTCCCTCCCTCCTATTTACCGTTTAGGAGACGTAGGTCTTTCCAGGAGAGTTTACCATCAGGGTCCCTGTCTCTCTCCCTCTCTCTCTCTCTCCCTCCCTCCTATCTACCGTTTAAGAGACGTAGGTCTTTCCAGGAGAGTTTACCATCAGGGTCCCTGTCTCTCTCCCTCTCTCTCTCTCTCTCCCTCCCTCCTATCTACCGTTTAGGAGACGTAGGTCTTTCCAGGAGAGTTTACCATCAGGGTCCCTGTCTCTCTCCCTCTCTCTCTCTCTCCCTCCCTCCTATCTACCGTTTAGGAGACGTAGGTCTTTCCAGGAGAGTTTACCATCAGGGTCCCTGTCTCTCTCCCTCTCCCTCTCTCTCCCTCCCTCCTATCTACCGTTTAGGAGACGTAGGTCTTTCCAGGAGAGTTTACCATCAGGGTCCCTGTCTCTCTCCCTCTCCCTCTCTCTCCCTCCCTCCTATCTACCGTTTAGGAGACGTAGGTCTTTCAAGGAGAGTTTACCATCAGGGTCCCTGTCTCTCTCCCTCTCCCTCTCTCTCCCTCCCTCCTATCTACCGTTTAGGAGACGTAGGTCTTTCCAGGAGAGTTTACCATCAGGGTCCCTGTCTCTCTCCCTCTCTCTCTCCCTCCCTCCTATCTACCGTTTAGGAGACGTAGGTCTTTCCAGGAGAGTTTACCATCAGGGTCCCTGTCTCTCTCCCTCTCTCTCTCCCTCCCTCCTATCTACCGTTTAGGAGACGTAGGTCTTTCCAGGAGAGTTTACCATCAGGGTCCCTGTCTCTCTCTCTCTCCCTCTCTCTCTCCCTCCCTCCTATCTACCGTTTAGGAGACGTAGGTCTTTCCAGGAGAGTTTACCATCAGGGTCCCTGTCTCTCTCCCTCTCTCTCTCTCTCCCTCCCTCCTATCTACCGTTTAGGAGACGTAGGTCTTTCCAGGAGAGTTTACCGTCAGGGTCCCTGTCTCTCTCCCTCTCTCTCTCTCTCCCTCCCTCCTATCTACCGTTTAGGAGACGTAGGTCTTTCCAGGAGAGTTTACCATCAGGGTCCCTGTCTCTCTCCCTCTCTCTCTCTCTCCCTCCCTCCTATCTACCGTTTAGGAGACGTAGGTCTTTCCAGGAGAGTTTACCATCAGGGTCCGTGTCTCTCTCCCTCTCTCTCTCTCTCCCTCCCTCCTATCTACCGTTTAGGAGACGTAGGTCTTTCCAGGAGAGTTTACCATCAGGGTCCCTGTCTCTCTCCCTCTCTCTCCCTCCCTCCTATCTACCGTTTAGGAGACGTAGGTCTTTCCAGGAGAGTTTACAATCAGGGTCCCTGTCTCTCTCCCTCTCTCTCTCTCTCCCTCCCTCCTATCTACCGTTTAGGAGATGTAGGTCTTTCCAGGAGAGTTTACCATCAGGGTCCCTGTCTCTCTCCCTCTCTCTCTCTCCCTCCCTCCTATCTACCGTCTAGGAGACGTAGGTCTTTCCAGCAGAGTTTACCATCAGGGTCCATGTCTCTCTCCCTCTCTCTCTCTCTCCCTCCCTCCTATCTACCGTCTAGGAGACGTAGGTCTTTCCAGGAGAGTTTACCATCAGGGTCTCTGTCTCTCTCCCTCTCTCTCTCTCTCCCTCCCTCCTATCTACCGTTTAGGAGACGTAGGTCTTTCCAGGAGAGTTTACCATCAGGGTCCCTGTCTCTCTCCCTCTCTCTCTCTCTCCCTCCCTCCTATCTACCGTTTAGGAGACGTAGGTCTTTCCAGGAGAGTTTACCATCAGGGTCCCTGTCTCTCTCCCTCCCTCCTATCTACCGTTTAGGAGACGTAGGTCTTTCCAGGAGAGTTTACCATCAGGGTCCCTGTCTCTCTCCCTCTCTCTCTCCCTCCCTCCTATCTACCGTTTAGGAGACGTAGGTCTTTCCAGGAGAGTTTACCATCAGGGTCCCTGTCTCTCTCCCTCTCTCTCTCCCTCCCTCCTATCTACCGTTTAGGAGACGTAGGTCTTTCCAGGAGAGTTTACCATCAGGGTCCCTGTCTCTCTCTCTCTCCCTCTCTCTCCCTCCCTCCTATCTACCGTTTAGGAGACGTAGGTCTTTCCAGGAGAGTTTACCATCAGGGTCCCTGTCTCTCTCCCTCTCTCTCTCCCTCCCTCCTATCTACCGTTTAGGAGACGTAGGTCTTTCCAGGAGAGTTTACCATCAGGGTCCCTGTCTCTCTCCCTCTCTCTCTCCCTCCCTCCTATCTACCGTTTAGGAGACGTAGGTCTTTCCAGGAGAGTTTACCATCAGGGTCCCTGTCTCTCTCCCTCTCTCTCTCCCTCCCTCCTATCTACCGTTTAGGAGACGTAGGTCTTTCCAGGAGAGTTTACCATCAGGGTCCCTGTCTCTCTCTCTCTCCCTCTCTCTCTCCCTCCCTCCTATTTACCGTTTAGGAGACGTAGGTCTTTCCAGGAGAGTTTACCATCAGGGTCCCTGTCTCTCTCCCTCTCTCTCTCTCTCCCTCCCTCCTATCTACCGTTTAGGAGACGTAGGTCTTTCCAGGAGAGTTTACCATCAGGGTCCCTGTCTCTCTCCCTCTCTCTCTCTCTCTCCCTCCCTCCTATCTACCGTTTAGGAGACGTAGGTCTTTCCAGGAGAGTTTACCATCAGGGTCCCTGTCTCTCTCCCTCCCTCCTATCTACCGTTTAGGAGACGTAGGTCTTTCCAGGAGAGTTTACCATCAGGGTCCCTGTCTCTCTCCCTCTCTCTCTCCCTCCCTCCTATCTACCGTTTAGGAGACGTAGGTCTTTCCAGGAGAGTTTACCATCAGGGTCCCTGTCTCTCTCCCTCTCTCTCTCCCTCCCTCCTATCTACCGTTTAGGAGACGTAGGTCTTTCCAGGAGAGTTTACCATCAGGGTCCCTGTCTCTCTCTCTCTCCCTCTCTCTCCCTCCCTCCTATCTACCGTTTAGGAGACGTAGGTCTTTCCAGGAGAGTTTACCATCAGGGTCCCTGTCTCTCTCCCTCTCTCTCTCCCTCCCTCCTATCTACCGTTTAGGAGACGTAGGTCTTTCCAGGAGAGTTTACCATCAGGGTCCCTGTCTCTCTCCCTCTCTCTCTCCCTCCCTCCTATCTACCGTTTAGGAGACGTAGGTCTTTCCAGGAGAGTTTACCATCAGGGTCCCTGTCTCTCTCCCTCTCTCTCTCCCTCCCTCCTATCTACCGTTTAGGAGACGTAAGTCTTTCCAGGAGAGTTTACCATCAGGGTCCCTGTCTCTCTCTCTCTCCCTCTCTCTCTCCCTCCCTCCTATTTACCGTTTAGGAGACGTAGGTCTTTCCAGGAGAGTTTACCATCAGGGTCCCTGTCTCTCTCCCTCTCTCTCTCTCCCTCCCTCCTATCTACCGTCTAGGAGACGTAGGTCTTTCCAGCAGAGTTTACCATCAGGGTCCATGTCTCTCTCCCTCTCTCTCTCTCTCCCTCCCTCCTATCTACCGTCTAGGAGACGTAGGTCTTTCCAGGAGAGTTTACCATCAGGGTCTCTGTCTCTCTCCCTCTCTCTCTCTCTCCCTCCCTCCTATCTACCGTTTAGGAGACGTAGGTCTTTCCAGGAGAGTTTACCATCAGGGTCCCTGTCTCTCTCCCTCTCTCTCTCTCTCCCTCCCTCCTATCTACCGTTTAGGAGACGTAGGTCTTTCCAGGAGAGTTTACCATCAGGGTCCCTGTCTCTCTCCCTCCCTCCTATCTACCGTTTAGGAGACGTAGGTCTTTCCAGGAGAGTTTACCATCAGGGTCCCTGTCTCTCTCCCTCTCTCTCTCCCTCCCTCCTATCTACCGTTTAGGAGACGTAGGTCTTTCCAGGAGAGTTTACCATCAGGGTCCCTGTCTCTCTCCCTCTCTCTCTCCCTCCCTCCTATCTACCGTTTAGGAGACGTAGGTCTTTCCAGGAGAGTTTACCATCAGGGTCCCTGTCTCTCTCTCTCTCCCTCTCTCTCCCTCCCTCCTATCTACCGTTTAGGAGACGTAGGTCTTTCCAGGAGAGTTTACCATCAGGGTCCCTGTCTCTCTCCCTCTCTCTCTCCCTCCCTCCTATCTACCGTTTAGGAGACGTAGGTCTTTCCAGGAGAGTTTACCATCAGGGTCCCTGTCTCTCTCCCTCTCTCTCTCCCTCCCTCCTATCTACCGTTTAGGAGACGTAGGTCTTTCCAGGAGAGTTTACCATCAGGGTCCCTGTCTCTCTCCCTCTCTCTCTCCCTCCCTCCTATCTACCGTTTAGGAGACGTAGGTCTTTCCAGGAGAGTTTACCATCAGGGTCCCTGTCTCTCTCTCTCTCCCTCTCTCTCTCCCTCCCTCCTATTTACCGTTTAGGAGACGTAGGTCTTTCCAGGAGAGTTTACCATCAGGGTCCCTGTCTCTCTCCCTCTCTCTCTCTCTCCCTCCCTCCTATCTACCGTTTAGGAGACGTAGGTCTTTCCAGGAGAGTTTACCATCAGGGTCCCTGTCTCTCTCCCTCTCTCTCTCTCTCTCCCTCCCTCCTATCTACCGTTTAGGAGACGTAGGTCTTTCCAGGAGAGTTTACCATCAGGGTCCCTGTCTCTCTCCCTCCCTCCTATCTACCGTTTAGGAGACGTAGGTCTTTCCAGGAGAGTTTACCATCAGGGTCCCTGTCTCTCTCCCTCTCTCTCTCCCTCCCTCCTATCTACCGTTTAGGAGACGTAGGTCTTTCCAGGAGAGTTTGCCATCAGGGTCCCTGTCTCTCTCCCTCTCTCTCTCCCTCCCTCCTATCTACCGTTTAGGAGACGTAGGTCTTTCCAGGAGAGTTTACCATCAGGGTCCCTGTCTCTCTCTCTCTCCCTCTCTCTCCCTCCCTCCTATCTACCGTTTAGGAGACGTAGGTCTTTCCAGGAGAGTTTACCATCAGGGTCCCTGTCTCTCTCCCTCTCTCTCTCCCTCCCTCCTATCTACCGTTTAGGAGACGTAGGTCTTTCCAGGAGAGTTTACCATCAGGGTCCCTGTCTCTCTCCCTCTCTCTCTCCCTCCCTCCTATCTACCGTTTAGGAGACGTAGGTCTTTCCAGGAGAGTTTACCATCAGGGTCCCTGTCTCTCTCCCTCTCTCTCTCCCTCCCTCCTATCTACCGTTTAGGAGACGTAGGTCTTTCCAGGAGAGTTTACCATCAGGGTCCCTGTCTCTCTCTCTCTCCCTCTCTCTCTCCCTCCCTCCTATTTACCGTTTAGGAGACGTAGGTCTTTCCAGGAGAGTTTACCATCAGGGTCCCTGTCTCTCTCCCTCTCTCTCTCTCTCCCTCCCTCCTATCTACCGTTTAGGAGACGTAGGTCTTTCCAGGAGAGTTTACCATCAGGGTCCCTGTCTCTCTCCCTCTCTCTCTCTCTCTCCCTCCCTCCTATCTACCGTTTAGGAGACGTAGGTCTTTCCAGGAGAGTTTACCATCAGGGTCCCTGTCTCTCTCCCTCTCTCTCTCTCTCCCTCCCTCCTATCTACCGTTTAGGAGACGTAGGTCTTTCCAGGAGAGTTTACCATCAGGGTCCCTGTCTCTCTCCCTCTCTCTCTCCCTCCCTCCTATCTACCGTTTAGGAGACGTAGGTCTTTCCAGGAGAGTTTACCATCAGGGTCCCTGTCTCTCTCCCTCTCTCTCTCCCTCCCTCCTATCTACCGTTTAGGAGACGTAGGTCTTTCCAGGAGAGTTTACCATCAGGGTCCCTGTCTCTCTCTCTCTCCCTCTCTCTCTCCCTCCCTCCTATCTACTGTTTAGGAGACGTAGGTCTTTCCAGGAGAGTTTACTATCAGGGTCCCTGTCTCTCTCCCTCTCTCTCTCTCTCCCTCCCTCCTATCTACCGTTTAGGAGACGTAGGTCTTTCCAGGAGAGTTTACCATCAGGGTCCCTGTCTCTCTCCCTCTCTCTCTCTCTCCCTCCCTCCTATCTACCGTTTAGGAGACGTAGGTCTTTCCAGGAGAGTTTACCATCAGGGTCCCTGTCTCTCTCCCTCTCTCTCTCTCTCCCTCCCTCCTATCTACTGTTTAGGAGACGTAGGTCTTTCCAGGAGAGTTTACCATCAGGGTCCCTGTCTCTCTCCCTCTCTCTCTCTCTCCCTCCCTCCTATCTACCGTTTAGGAGACGTAGGTCTTTCCAGGAGAGTTTACCATCAGGGTCCCTGTCTCTCTCCCTCTCTCTCCCTCCCTCCTATCTACCGTTTAGGAGACGTAGGTCTTTCCAGGAGAGTTTACCATCAGGGTCCCTGTCTCTCTCCCTCTCCCTCTCTCTCCCTCCCCCTATCTACCGTTTAGGAGACGTAGGTCTTTCCAGGAGAGTTTACCATCAGGGTCCCTGTCTCTCTCTCTCCCTCTCTCAGGGATTTAGAAGCACAAATAGTGATTTTACTTTTATTTTTTATTTTTCTGTATTTCTGATACTCGCCTTTTTCTGCACCGCGGGTCGTTAGTAGTTGTGTTTGAGGCTGAAGGGAAAACCCAGTGTGTTTAACCCACCCTCTCTCCCTGTGAAAACCTGTGTGTTTACCCACCCTCTCTCCCTGTGAAAACCCTGTGTGTTTTACCCACCCTCTCTCCCTGTGAAAACCTGTGTGTTTTACCCACCCTCTCTCCCTGTGAAAACCCTGTGTGTTTAACCACCCTCTCTCCCTATGAAAACCCAATGTGTTTAACCACCCTCTCTCCCTGTGAAAACCCTGTGTGTTTAACCCACCCTCTCTCCCTGTCAAAAACCTGTGTGTTTAACCCACCCTCTCTCCCTGTGAAAACCCTGTGTGTTTAACCCACCCTCTCTCCCTGTGAAACCCTGTGTGTTTAACCCACCCTCTCTCCCTGTGAAAACCTGTGTGTTATACCCACCCTCTCTCCCTGTGAAAACCCTGTGTGTTTAACCCACCCTCTCTCCCTGTGAAAACCTGTGTGTTATACCCACCCTCTCTCCCTGTGAAAACCTGTGTGTTATACCCACCCTCTCTCCCTGTGAAAACCCTGTGTGTTTATCCCACCCTCTCTCCCTGTGAAAACCTGTGTGTTTTACCCACCCTCTCTCCCTGTGAAAACCCTGTGTGTATTACCAACCCTCTCTCCCTGTGAAAACCCAGTGTGTTTAACCACCCTCTCTCCCTGTGAAAACCCAGTGTGTTTAACCCACCCTCTCTCCCTGTGAAACCCTGTGTGTTTAACTCACCCTCTCTCCCTGTGAAAACCCATGTGTTTTAGACAGGGTTGGAGCAAAAACCTCCAGGAGACACACACACACACACACGCGCGCGCGCGCAGAACACCGCAGAGATTCACCTCACAATGAGGTGATAGCCGAGGGTCCCGGCAGCTGGTGTTGTCACGGTAACAGGCTGTGGTCAAAAAAACCCTACAGGGAATGAGACAACAACAATTGATGAATCAAAAATATGCTGAGGTAAACAGATATACACACACAGACACAGACACACACAGTTCCACATCATGAGAAACACAATGTGTGTGTGTGTAAATTAAATATTCAGTGGAGAAAAAACCCTGTCTCTTAATCCTGCTTTCTTCCTCCCTCTCCCTCTCCCTCTCCCCTCTCCCTCTCCCTCTCCCTCTCTCCCTCTCTCTCTCTCCCTTCCTCTCTCTCTCCCTCTCCCTCTCCCTTCCTCTCTCTCTCCCTCTCTCTCTCCCTCTCTCCCCTCTCTCCCTCCCTCTCTCCCTCCCTTCCTCTCCCTCCCTCCCTCTCCCTCTCTCTCCCTCTCTATCCCCCCAGTTAGTCTGAATCATTCAGAATGGTCTGTGTACCTGTTAAGTGTTGTTCTTCCCATGAGCACTCTTACAGAAAATCGAGGTGAATGGAATCTGAGCCCAAGGGTGTCACACGCACGCACACACACACACACACACACACACACACACACACACAGGTTGAATCTGAAATATCACCCTGTACATTACCAGCTCTCAGCAGTCACTTAAAAGTCACTTATGGTTGAATTAAATAGCGCTGATTTCTTACATGACTGTGTGTGTGTGTGTGTGTGTGTGTGTGTGTGTGTGTGTGTGTGTGTGTATGTATCATGATAGAGAATACTGTGAATACTGCACTGTCATCAATTTTATTTCAGAGGGTGTGTATGTGGGAACAGCTAAAGTCCTCTGGCATATCGGTGTGTTTGTGTGTGTGTGGCGCCCAGGCATATACATGTGTGTGTGTGTGTGCGACCAGACTGTATCCTCTCTGTGATAACCTTCCATCGTGCTGACTGATGTACTTCCTGTGATGGATATGAGCTGACTCAGCAGGAAGTTCCTTTACATTATTATGTTCAGTATAATTGTTGTTCTTCTTCTTCTGTCTCAACACAGATGTCCACAGAGCTGAGGAGGGATGCAGAGAGACAGCATCACAGCCCGCATTCTACAAACTAACGCACGGCAACATTAAAATGGTGCAGTGGAGGAGTCCCTACTAGTCTGTTAACTAGTCTTCCAGGTCAGGTCGAGGCTCTGACACTCTGCAGATAACAGCCAATCTGTTTCTGAGGAAAATAGTCATTACCTTCATCAAACAGCAATGTGTGTGTTTCTAATCAATAGATGAACGGGCATGGATTGACAGAGTCAATTCAAGAACAATACAACTCTAGGATTCTGGAATGTGATGTGATGAATGCAGATTCCAGAACAATACAACTCTAGGATTCTGGAATGTGATGTGATGAAGGCAGATTCCAGAACAATACAACTAGGATTCTGGAATGTGATGTGATGAATGCAGATTCCAGAACAATACAACTCTAGGATTCTGGAATGTGATGTGATGAATGCAGATTCCAGAACAATACAACTCTAGGATTCTGGAATGTGATGTGATGAATGCAGATTCCAGAATGTGTAGTGTTCTAGAAAATATCCTTCTTCTTCTTCTTCTTCTTCTTCTTGAGGCTGGTTTTTGTCTGGTCGAGCATACGGAAGGAGAATGTCCCCAGGTCTTCTGAGCCTCATGGCGTTGTTTATATGATTACAATAATACACTTGTTTTTTTATATTTGTAATGTATTATTGCATACATATTTATGAAATAAAACTGTCATCGTGAAATGACATGGTTGTGTGAAATACATATTCATGGTGTTTCATGCATTCTACTAGTGACTTTCACTGCTGTCCCGATTCAAGCAGATGTTTTGAGTGACACACTGGGGATGTACTTGTCCTGGTACACGCCTCACCGTGTTGGTTCACTTCCCAGATCCCAGCTAGGAAGGAGAGAAATCAGGTTACACTGTATAATCCAGTTTCATTTCTACAGGATTATTTCAGGAGATACAAGGGCCTCTGGAAAGGATTAGAGTGGGAAGACTTGAGTCTGTCGAGCTGAATGTTACTGACGTGTCTGTGTTAGAAGACAAGAACTCCTAGCTGCCTTGAAGAGAGAGAGAGAGGAGAGAGAGAGAATGAGAGAGAGAGAGAGAAGGAAGAAAGGGAGGAGAGAGAGAGAAAGAGAGAGAAGGAAGGAAGGAAGGAAGGAAGGAAGGGAGTAGAGAGTGAGAAAGAGAGAGAACGAGAGAGAAGAGAGAGAGAGAGAGAGAGAGAGAGAACGAGAGAGAGAGAGAGAGAGAGAGAACGAGAGAGAGAGAGAGAGAGAGAGAGAGAGAGTAGGAAGGAAGAAAGGGAGTAGAGAGAGAGAGAGAGAAAGAAAGAGTACGAGAGAGAGAGAGAGAGAGAGAGAGAGAGAGAGAGAGAGAGAGAGAGATAAGGAAGGAAGGAAGGAAGGAAGGAAGGAAGGATGGAAAGAAGGAAGGAAGGAAGGAAGGAAGGAAGGAAGGAAGGAAGGAAGGAAGGGAGTAGAGAGAGAGAAAGAGAGAGAGAACGAGAGAGAACGAGAGAGAGAGAGAGAGAGAGAGAGAGAGAGAGAGAGAGAGAGAGAGAGAGAGAGAGAGAGAGAGAGAGAGAGAGAGAGAGAGAGAGAGAGAGAGAGAGAGAGAGAAAGGAAGGAAGGAAGGAAGGAAGGAAGAAAGGGAGGAGAGAGAGTAAGAGAGAAGGAAAAAGAGAAGAGAGAGAGAAAGAAGGAAGAGAGGGGGGAGAAAAAGAGATAGAGAGAGAAAGAGAGAGAACGAGAGTCAGAGAGAGAGAGAAGAAAAAAGAGAAGAGAGAGAGAAAGAAGGAAGAGAGTGGGGAGAAAAAGAGAGAAAGAGAGAAAGAGAGAGAACGAGAGTCAGAGAGAGAGAGAAGGAAAAAGAGAAAAGAGAGAGAAAGAAGGAAGAGAGGGTGGAAAAAGAGAGAAAGAGAGAAAGAGAGAGAACGAGAGTCAGAGAGAGAGAGAAGGAAAAAGAGGAGTGAGAGAGAGAAGGAAGAGAGGGGGAGGAGAGAGAGCAAGACGCACATAGAACGACAGAGAGAAGGGAGAGAGATAACACCGCCAGGCAGCAATAAGCGATCACAGCACTCCAGCAGGGATCTGACCCATATAACCCGCTGCTCGTTTAATCAGCCTGCTGGCGGAGCAGCGCAGAGCCCGGCCGCATCTCAATAGAGGCTTTCTACCTTCCTCTCTTTTATTTTCCTCTCGTTTAATCAGCCTGCTGGCGGAGCAGCACAGAGCCCGGCCGAATCTCAATAGAGGCTTTCTACCTTCCTCTCCATTGCTTTCCTCTCTTTAATTTCCTCTCTTTAGTTCCCTCTCTTTAGTTTCCTCTCCTATAGTTTCCTCTCCTACAGTTTCCTCTCCTATAGTTTCCTCTCTTTAGTTTCCTCTCCTATAGTTTCCTCTCCTACATTTTCCTCTCCTATAGTTTCCTCTCCTTTAGTTTCCTCTTTAGTTTCCTCTCCTTTAGTTTCCTCTTTAGTTTCCTCTCTTTAGTTTCCTCTCCTATAGTTTCCTCTCCTTTAGTTTCCTCTATAGTTTCCTCTCTTTAGTTTCCTCTCCTTTAGTTTCCTCTCCTTTAGTTTCCTCTTTAGTTTCCTCTCCTTTAGTTTCCTCTTTAGTTTCCTCTCCTATAGTTTCCTCTCTATAGTTTCCTCTCCTATAGTTTCCTCTCCTTTAGTTTCCTCTTTAGTTTCCTCTCCTATAGTTTCCTCTTTAGTTTCCTCTCTATAGTTTACTCTCTTTAGTTTCCTCTCCTATAGTTTCCTCTCTTTAGTTTCCTCTCCTATAGTTTCCTCTCCTACATTTTCCTCTCCTATAGTTTCCTCTCCTTTAGTTTCCTCTTTAGTTTCCTCTCCTATAGTTTCCTCTCCTTTAGTTTCCTCTTTAGTTTCCTCTCTTTAGTTTCCTCTTTAGTTTCCTCTCCTATAGTTTCCTCTCCTTTAGTTTCCTCTCCTATAGTTTCCTCTCCTTTAGTTTCCTCTTTAGTTTCCTCTCCTATAGTTTCCTCTCTATAGTTTCCTCTCCTATAGTTTCCTCTCCTTTAGTTTCCTCTTTAGTTTCCTCTCTTTAGTTTCCTCTCCTATAGTTTCCTCTCTATAGTTTCCTCTCCTATAGTTTCCTCTCCTTTAGTTTCCTCTTTAGTTTCCTCTCCTATAGTTTCCTCTTTAGTTTCCTCTTTAGTTTCCTCTCCTATAGTTTCCTCTCCTATAGTTTCCTCTCTATAGTTTCCTCTCCTATAGTTTCCTCTCCTATAGTTTCCTCTCTATAGTTTCCTCTCCTATAGTTTCCTCTCCTATAGTTTCCTCTCTTTAGTTTCATCTCCTATAGTTTCCTCTCCTTTAGTTTCCTCTTTAGTTTCCTCTCCTATAGTTTCCTCTTTAGTTTCCTCTCCTATAGTTTCCTCTCCTTTAGTTTCCTCTCCTATAGTTTCCTCTCCTTTAGTTTCCTCTCCTATAGTTTCCTCTCCTACAGTTTCCTCTCCTATAGTTTCCTCTCTTTAGTTTCCTCTCCTATAGTTTCCTCTCCTACATTTTCCTCTCCTATAGTTTCCTCTCCTTTAGTTTCCTCTTTAGTTTCCTCTCCTTTAGTTTCCTCTTTAGTTTCCTCTCTTTAGTTTCCTCTCCTATAGTTTCCTCTCCTTTAGTTTCCTCTATAGTTTCCTCTCTTTAGTTTCCTCTCCTTTAGTTTCCTCTCCTTTAGTTTCCTCTTTAGTTTCCTCTCCTTTAGTTTCCTCTTTAGTTTCCTCTCCTATAGTTTCCTCTCTATAGTTTCCTCTCCTATAGTTTCCTCTCCTTTAGTTTCCTCTTTAGTTTCCTCTCCTATAGTTTCCTCTTTAGTTTCCTCTCTATAGTTTACTCTCTTTAGTTTCCTCTCCTATAGTTTCCTCTCCTTTAGTTTCCTCTTTAGTTTCCTCTCCTATAGTTTCCTCTTTAGTTTCCTCTCTATAGTTTACTCTCTTTAGTTTCCTCTCCTATAGTTTCCTCTCTTTAGTTTCCTCTCCTATAGTTTCCTCTCCTACATTTTCCTCTCCTATAGTTTCCTCTCCTTTAGTTTCCTCTTTAGTTTCCTCTCCTATAGTTTCCTCTCCTTTAGTTTCCTCTCCTATAGTTTCCTCTCCTTTAGTTTCCTCTTTAGTTTCCTCTCCTATAGTTTCCTCTCTATAGTTTCCTCTCCTATAGTTTCCTCTCCTTTAGTTTCCTCTTTAGTTTCCTCTCTTTAGTTTCCTCTCCTATAGTTTCCTCTCTATAGTTTCCTCTCCTATAGTTTCCTCTCCTTTAGTTTCCTCTTTAGTTTCCTCTCCTATAGTTTCCTCTTTAGTTTCCTCTTTAGTTTCCTCTCCTATAGTTTCCTCTCCTATAGTTTCCTCTCTATAGTTTCCTCTCCTATAGTTTCCTCTCCTATAGTTTCCTCTCTATAGTTTCCTCTCCTATAGTTTCCTCTCCTATAGTTTCCTCTCTTTAGTTTCATCTCCTATAGTTTCCTCTCCTTTAGTTTCCTCTTTAGTTTCCTCTCCTATAGTTTCCTCTTTAGTTTCCTCTCCTATAGTTTCCTCTCCTTTAGTTTCCTCTTTAGTTTCCTCTCCTTTAGTTTCCTCTTTAGTTTCCTCTCCTATAGTTTCCTCTTTAGTTTCCTCTCCTATAGTTTCCTCTCCTTTAGTTTCCTCTCCTATAGTTTCCTCTCTTTAGTTTCCTCTCCTATAGTTTCCTCTCTTTAGTTTCCTCTCCTATAGTTTCCTCTCCTATAGTTTCCTCTCTTTAGTTTCCTCTCCTATAGTTTCCTCTCCTATAGTTTCCTCTCCTTTAGTGTCCTCTCTATAGTTTCCTCTCCTATAGTTTCCTCTCCTATAGTTTCCTCTCCTTAGTTCCTTTATCGTCATTAAATATGAACCTGATTTCTCCACTAATTTCCTGTCATTTCCTTTCCTTTCCTTTCTATCATTCTGTTTACATCTATATAGTAGTGATTACATTGGACAGGTGACATGGAGTCCTGATAGACATCTGTCATTGTGTTTACATCTATATAGCAGTGATTACATTGGACAGGTGACATGGAGTCCTGATAGACATATGTCATTGTGTTTACATCTATATAGTAGTGATTACATTGGACAGGTGACATGGAGTCCTGATAGACATCTGTCATTGTGTTTACATCTATATAGTGGTGATTACATTGGACAGGTGACATGGAGTCCTGATAGACATCTGTCATTGTGTTTACATCTATATAGCAGTGATTACATTGGACAGGTGACATGGAGTCCTGATAGACATATGTCATTGTGTTTACATCTATATAGTAGTGATTACATTGGACAGGTGACATGGAGTCCTGATAGACATCTGTCATTGTGTTTACATCTATATAGTGGTGATTACATTGGACAGGTGACATGGAGTCCTGATAGACATCTGTCATTGTGTTTACATCTATATAGTAGTGATTACATTGGACAGGTGACATGGAGTCCTGATAGACATCTGTCATTGTGTTTACATCTATATAGTAGTGATTACATTGGACAGGTGACATGGAGTCCTGATAGACATCTGTCATTGTGTTTTCATCTATATAGCACTGATTAAATTGTCAATCAAGGAGGGGAGGCACAGAGAGGCTTCCTCATTTCCTTTCCTAATTTCCTTTCCTTTCTCTCATTTCATGCTCCTTGCTGTCCTTTAGATGCACTAAACTTGAAACTGTAGTGTAGTGGGCCATGATAGGGTAAGACTATGAGACACACTGAAATGAGACATACTGAAGTAGGAGACATACTGAAGTAGGAGACCTACTGAAAGGAGACATACTGAAAGGAGACATATTGAAAGGAGACATACTGAAAGGAGACATACTGAAAGGAGACATACTGAAATGAGACATACTGAAATGAGACATACTGAAAGGAGACGTACTGAAGTAGAAGACATACTGAAAGGAGACATACTGAAAGGAGACATACTGAAATGAGACATACTGAAATGAGACATACTGAAAGGAGACGTACTGAAGTAGAAGACATACTGAAAGGAGACATACTGAAAGGAGACATACTGAAAGGAGACATACTGAAATGAGACATACTGAAAGGAGACATACTGAAAGGAGACACTGAAGTAGGAGACATACTGAAAGGAGACATACTGAAATGAAACATACTGAAAGGAGACGTACTGAAAGGAGACATACTGAAAGGAGTCGTACTGAAAGGAGACATACTGAAGGACATACTGAAATGAGACATACTGAAGTAGGAGACATACTGAATTAGGAGACATACTGAAAGGAGACATACTGAAAGGAGACATACTGAAATGAGACATACTGAAAAGAGACATACTGAAATGAGACATACTGAAAGGAGACATACTGAAAGGAGACATACTGAAGTAGGAGACATACTGAAAGGAGACATACTGAAATGAGACATACTGAAAGGGGACATACTGAAAGGGGACATACTGAAAGGAGAAACTGAAGTTTGAGTCAGAGAATAAACCTGGATACCAACTCTGTGGCCTACAAACCTGCTGGCTGTGCTTTGTGATTTTCAAGCTTTCATTAGGCTGGTGTATAACACGAGCACTCTGTGTTATAAAAGACTAGCACAGTGGTGGAACGACAAGCCCACAAAAATGTTTTCTGTGTTTGTTCTCAGCGACATAGTTTGCCTTTCAGCTACATTAACAGTTTATAAACGTGCGTCCCGAATCGTACCATATTCCTTAAAATAGTACGCTACTTCTGCCCAGTGCATTCTGGGTCCCATTAAGAGACAGGGTTGCCATTTGACTAAAACTCACAGACACAAACAACCACAACAACAAAATACATCTATGTAATAAATCTTAATTCAGTCATTTATTTGTTGGCAAACAACTTTCACTGTTACAACGAATATTAGTTTAATGAGATCATTCAACATGGCACCCATACAAACTGAATAAATAATCCTCAATAAGAAATTGTAATAATAGTTATAATGATCGTAATAATTTAAAAAACTACCAGTGCGGATTTAATTATTCTCTCTCTCTCCCTATCTCTCTCTGTCTCTCTCTCTCTCTCTCTCTCTCTCTCTCTCTCTCCCTGTCTCTCTCTATCTCTCTCCCTGTCTCTCTCTCTCTCTCCCTGTCTCTCTTTCTCTCTCTCTCTCCCTGTCTCTCTTTCTCTCTCCCTGTCTCTCTCTCTTTCTCTCCCTGTCTCTCTTTCTCTCCCTGTCTCTCTCTCTCTCTCTCTTTCTCCCTGTCTCTCTCTCTCTCCCTGTCTCTCTTTCTCTCCCTGTCTCTCTTTCTCTCCCTGTCTCTCTCTCTCTCTCTCTCTTTCTCTCCCTGTCTCTCTTTCTCTCCCTGTCTCTCTTTCTCTCCCTGTCTCTCTTTCTCTCCCTGTCTCTCTTTCTCTCCCTGTCTCTCTCTCTTTCTCTCCCTGTCTCTCTCTCTTTCTCTCCCTGTCTCTCTTTCTCTCCCTGTCTCTCTTTCTCTCCCTGTCTCTCTTTCTCTCCCTGTCTCTCTCTCTTTCTCTCCCTGTCTCTCTTTCTCTCCCTGTCTCTCTCTCTCTCTTTCTCCCTGTCTCTCTCTCTCTCCCTGTCTCTCTCTCTCTCTTTCTCCCCGTCTCTCTCTCTCTCGCCCTGTCTCTCTCTCTGTCTTTCTCTCTCTCTCTCCCTGTCTCTCTATCTCTCTCTTTCTCTTTCTCTCTCTCCCTGTCTCTCTATCTCTCTCTCTCTCCCTGTCTCTCTCTCTGTCTCTCTCTGTCTTTCTATCTCTCGCCCTCTCTCTCCCTCTCTCTCTCTCTCTCTCTCTCTCTCTCTCGTCATCGGGGGTACAGTCCGTGGGATATACACTTCAGAAAGCTCGCCTCTTTAAATAAGTTAAACATGTTTTTGTTGGTCTCCACATTGGGGACAGAGTAGTTTCATCTCCACTATAGAATCATGTCCTCTCACAGACAGGGACCCACCTTATATAGGAATAGTGGCATTTCCCTTTTGACGAGAGACGGCTCAACCTAAAATCAGATGTATCTTTCCGATGTTTTCTCAGATGTTTTCATGTCAAAAGTTCAACCCATATCCCACGCTATCTGAGGGGGAACTTCCCCCATTACGTTTCAACTCAATATACAGGCTTCCTCTGTGATGTTTGGTTTGCGTCAACAGGAGCTATGGAGAGAGTGTGTGTGTGTGTGTGTGTGTGTGTGGGGGGGGGAGGGGGTGTTCCACCTATACAGAATCTCTGGTTTCCATATTAACCACACAACTGCCATATATAACTTTTTCCACCCCCCCCCCCCCCACCCCACCCGATGGTTCACAAATCTATACAGTGATAAAATATATATATAGATACGATTGATTTCTCAAAATAGAAGTGATGGAGATGTTTCGAGATAGAAAACGACCGAGGATGAAGTGTGTGTGTGTGTGTGTGTGTGTGTGTGTGTGTGTGTCAATCCGTAGTGATTTCCATATGTTGTCGGTAAAGAAGCAGTGAGAACGAAGGTTGTTCCTGTAAAGTGATGTGATTGGCTGAACAGGAGTTACGTCGTACAGCCGCACGGAACGACACGTTCTTCACTGTTACAGTCCCAAAGGTACAAAACGAAAAGCAGAAACACCAAGAGGTGTATCCCAGGCAGTCCTGACGCAACACTATTCTATATTCTGTACAAACACATAGAAATCATCTTAACTACCCTGTCATCTGTAGCCATGGTTACAGAATAACATTTAAAAAAAACTTACAGAAATATAAACATTCTCCCCCCCCCCCCCCCCTTCCCCCCTGGAGGGGAGAATGCATCTGTGAGCCCCCCCCCCCCCCCCCCCTGAAGGGGAGAATGCATCTGTGAGCCCCCCCCCCCCCCCCCCCCGCCCCCCCCCCCCCCCCCCGCCCTGAAGGGGAGAATGCATCTGTTTCAGTCGATTTCTAATCCTTCAACATCGAACAGTGAAGTTCAGTTGAGTCTCGTACACCTTGCAGGAACAGGAAATGTAACTTTCCACCCTCCGGTTCAGTTCAGTTCATCAGACAGGAGGAAGAGACGGTTGTAAAAACACATAGGAGCTCCTCGAACTACCCTGTCATCTGTAGCCATGGTTACAGTGTTTACAACAACATGTCGTCTTAATAAAATAGTTATGTGAGGAGGGCGGGGCTTTTATCATTACATACTCTACTCTATTGGCAGGTCGGGAAGTAGAAGAACAAGGAGAAGCCTGGCGATTGGCTAGATACTTTTGACCAGTGTCCAGGGCTTGGAAGAGCAGTCTGATGGGTTTTTGACAGTGAAAAAAGACTCAGCTAGGATCTGCTACAGGTCCATGGTAGGATGTGTCTGGGCTACGACCCAAGGAACGTCTATCAAGACAGGTGGCCTGACAGATCCTTCCCTCCTTCAGGAACTACTTCATATTTCCATTCCTGAAGAATATTCACACAAAAAAACCTCCTCTGTTTCGAGCCACCCAGTTTAGTTCGTTCTGGTCTAAATACAATCCATCTCTATCCAATCGAATCCCTCTCTCATCTCCCTTCCGGCCAATGATAGCTCAGTATCATCCCTATTGTCACTAACCACAGGAAAGAATCAGGAAGCGAGTGCGTTCAACCAGGCCTTCATTGGTCAGCGCCAACTGTCAATCAATCATCAACATAAAACTATTCTGGGAGGCGGGACTAAAAAAGAAGGTGGGACCCGGAAAATAAGGGGTTTAGAGTCTTCTCATTGGTCTATAGGCTCGTGACCAGTTGGGAGGGGTCAACGGGGGTCAGGGGCTCCTCGGGCGACGAATCAGAATCCTCCTTGTTGACAGGTACCATGTAGCCGTCGCTGCCCCCCCGCCCCATCTGGTAGTAATGGTGGAGCTGGTGGAGGTGGTTCCTGGACCCCAGGTTTGGCATGCTCTTATAGTAAACATCATCCGCCTCCGGCCCCGGTCCGCTCCCGGTACTGCTGGTACCGGCCTGAATCTCCCCGCTGTCGTCCATCTCGCCGTCCGCTAACCCGTTCATCTGCCCGTGACTACCGTGGCCGTCCGGTAGATCCGTTAACACGGGCATGGAGGTGTACAGAGAGTTTCTGTGATTGGGTGACTGCGGCGTCTCGTCCGTCTGCTCGTTGGTCAGGAGGGGGAAGAAGCTCTCGCTGGTCTCCTGGGGGATGCGCCGGGGGTGGGAGAAGTTATGGGGGGGCGGGGGAGGAGGGTGAGGGTGGGGGAGGCTGTCCGGGGGAGGCAGAGGGCGGGGCGGGAGGAGGGGGGCGTTCGACTCCTCCCTTATAATCTCCAATCCCAAATTCTCATCCAATGGGAAGGCAGCGTTGGGGTTATCCAGCACCATGTGACTAACGTCGACGCCGTCGTTACTCAAGTCGTAGTCACGGTTACTCCCGCCGCCGACTACGCCACCAATTCCGATTCCGTTACTGCCGTTACCGACCAGGCCGCCCGCGTTGCCGGTGCCATTACCGATGTTGACCATCTTGTTCATCAGGTTGTGGTTGCGTTCGGTGGTCGCCGAGCGTTGGTGGTTGTTCAAGTAGGAAGGGGCGTAGTTGGACGTTAACTCTCTGAGGATCTGCTTTTCTAACGTCGTCGTCGTCTCCTTGTGGTTGCCGTAGGTACTGTAACCGCCGACGCCGCCTCGTTCCAGAATCTGGACGCCGTCGCCGAGGTAGTCGCCGCTCGCCGCGCTGTAGTTGTTGCCGTGGTTACCGTTGAGAGGGAGCGTATCCATGACGCTGGTGTCTCGCGCGTTGTTTAGGATTCCCTCTGTGGAAAACGGTAAACAAACGCAATTATTAGAAGAAACAAAGTTAAGCAATAAAACTTTAAATTGTCTATTGTTCGGTGTTCGGTGTAGTAAATATTGTTCATATTGTTCGGTGTAGTAAATATTGTTCATATTGTTCGGTGTAGTAAATATTGTTCATATTGTTCGGTGTAGTAAATATTGTTCATATTGTTCGATGTTCGGTGTAGTAAATATTGTTCGGTGTAGTAAATATTGTTCGGTATAGTAAATATTGTTCGGTGTAGTAAATATTGTTCGGTATAGTAAATATTGTTCGGTATAGTAAATATTGTTCGGTGTAGTAAATATTGTTCGGTGTAGTAAATATTGTTCGGTATAGTAAATATTGTTCGGTGTAGTAAATATTGTTCATATTGTTCGGTGTAGTAAATATTGTTCATATTGTTCGGTGTAGTAAATATTGTTCATATTGTTCGGTGTTCGGTGTAGTAAATATTGTTCGGTGTAGTAAAAATTGTTCGGTATAGTAAATATTGTTCGGTGTAGTAAATATTGTTCGGTATAGTAAATATTGTTCGGTATAGTAAATATTGTTCGGTGTAGTAAATATTGTTCGGTGTAGTAAATATTGTTCGGTATAGTAAATATTGTTCGGTGTAGTAAATATTGTTTGGTGTAGTAAATATTGTTCGGTATAGTAAATATTGTTCGGTGTAGTAAATATTGTTCGGTATAGTAAATATTGTTCGGTATAGTAAATATTGTTCGGTGTAGTAAATATTGTTCGGTGTAGTAAATATTGTTCGGAATAGTAAATATTGTTCGGTGTAGTAAATATTGTTCGGTATAGTAAATATTGTTCGGTATAGTAAATATTGTTCGGTGTAGTAAATATTGTTCGGTGTAGTAAATATTGTTCGGTGTAGTAAATATTGTTCGGTGTAGTAAATATTGTTCGGTATAGTAAATATTGTTCGGTGTAGTAAATATTGTTCATATTGTTCGGTATAGTAAATATTGTTCATATTGTTCGGTTTTCGGTGTAGTAAATATTGTTCGGTGTAGTAAATATTGTTCGGTGTAGTAAATATTGTTCGGTGTAGTAAAGATTGTTCGGTATAGTAAATATTGTTCGGTGTAGTAAATATTGTTCATATTGTTCGGTGTAGTAAATATTGTTCGGTGTAGTAAATATTGTTCGGTGTAGTAAATATTGTTCATATTGTTCGGTGTAGTAAATATTGTTTGGTGTAGTAAATATTGTTCATATTGTTCGGTGTAGTAAATATTGTTCGGTGTAGTAAATATTGTTCGGTGTAGTAAATATTGTTCATATTGTTCGGTATAGTAAATATTGTTCGGTGTAGTAAATATTGTTCATATTGTTCGGTATAGTAAATATTGTTTGGTATAGTAAATATTGTTTGGTGTAGTAAATATTGTTCATATTGTTCGGTATAGTAAATATTGTTCGGTGTAGTAAATATTGTTTGGTATAGTAAAGATTGTTGGGTATATTAAATATTGTTCGGTGTAGTAAATATTGTTTGGTATAGTAAATATTGTTCGGTATAGTAAATATTGTTTGGTGTAGTAAATATTGTTCATATTGTTCGGTATAGTAAATATTGTTCGGTGTAGTAAATATTGTTTGGTATAGTAAAGATTGTTCGGTATAGTAAATATTGTTTGGTGTAGTAAATATTGTTCATATTGTTCGGTATAGTAAATATTGTTCGGTGTAGTAAATATTGTTTGGTATAGTAAATATTGTTCGGTATAGTAAATATTGTTTGGTGTAGTAAATATTGTTCATATTGTTCGGTATAGTAAATATTGTTCGGTGTAGTAAATATTGTTTGGTATAGTAAATATTGTTCGGTGTAGTAAATATTGTTCGGTATAGTAAATATTGTTCGGTGTAGTAAAGATTGTTCGGTATAGTAAATATTGTTCGGTGTAGTAAATATTGTTCATATTGTTCGGTATAGTAAATATTGTTCGGTGTAGTAAATATTGTTCATATTGTTCGGTGTAGTAAATATTGTTCGGTGTAGTAAATATTGTTCGGTGTAGTAAATATTGTTCATATTGTTCGGTGTAGTAAATATTGTTTGGTGTAGTAAATATTGTTCATATTGTTCGGTGTAGTAAATATTGTTCGGTGTAGTAAATATTGTTCGGTGTAGTAAATATTGTTCATATTGTTCGGTATAGTAAATATTGTTCGGTGTAGTAAATATTGTTCATATTGTTCGGTATAGTAAATATTGTTTGGTATAGTAAATATTGTTTGGTGTAGTAAATATTGTTCATATTGTTCGGTATAGTAAATATTGTTCATATTGTTCGGTGTAGTAAATATTGTTCATATTGTTCGGTGTAGTAAATATTGTTCATATTGTTCGGTGTTCGGTGTAGTAAATATTGTTCGGTGTAGTAAATATTGTTCGGTATAGTAAATATTGTTCGGTGTAGTAAATATTGTTCGGTATAGTAAATATTGTTCGGTATAGTAAATATTGTTTGGTGTAGTAAATATTGTTCGGTGTAGTAAATATTGTTCGGTGTAGTAAATATTGTTCGGTATAGTAAATATTGTTCGGTATAGTAAATATTGTTCGGTGTAGTAAATATTGTTCGGTGTAGTAAATATTGTTCGGTATAGTAAATATTGTTCGGTGTAGTAAATATTGTTCGGAATAGTAAATATTGTTCGGTATAGTAAATATTGTTCGGTGTAGTAAATATTGTTCGGTGTAGTAAATATTGTTCGGTGTAGTAAATATTGTTCGGTGTAGTAAATATTGTTCGGTATAGTAAATATTGTTCGGTGTAGTAAATATTGTTCGTATTGTTCGGTATAGTAAATATTGTTCATATTGTTCGGTGTTCGGTGTAGTAAATATTGTTCGGTGTAGTAAATATTGTTCGGTGTAGTAAATATTGTTCGGTGTAGTAAATATTGTTCGGTGTAGTAAAGATTGTTCGGTATAGTAAATATTGTTCGGTGTAGTAAATATTGTTCATATTGTTCGGTATAGTAAATATTGTTCGGTGTAGTAAATATTGTTCATATTGTTCGGTGTAGTAAATATTGTTCGGTGTAGTAAATATTGTTCGGTGTAGTAAATATTGTTCATATTGTTCGGTGTAGTAAATATTGTTTGGTGTAGTAAATATTGTTCATATTGTTCGGTGTAGTAAATATTGTTCGGTGTAGTAAATATTGTTCGGTGTAGTAAATATTGTTCATATTGTTCGGTGTAGTAAATATTGTTCATATTGTTCGGTATAGTAAATATTGTTTGGTATAGTAAATATTGTTTGGTGTAGTAAATATTGTTCATATTGTTCGGTATAGTAAATATTGTTCGGTGTAGTAAATATTGTTTGGTATAGTAAAGATTGTTCGGTATAGTAAATATTGTTCGGTGTAGTAAATATTGTTTGGTATAGTAAATATTGTTCGGTATAGTAAATATTGTTTGGTGTAGTAAATATTGTTCATATTGTTCGGTATAGTAAATATTGTTCGGTGTAGTAAATATAGTTTGGTATAGTAAAGATTGTTCGGTATAGTAAATATTGTTTGGTGTAGTAAATATTGTTCATATTGTTCGGTATAGTAAATATTGTTCGGTGTAGTAAATATTGTTTGGTATAGTAAATATTGTTCGGTATAGTAAATATTGTTTGGTGTAGTAAATATTGTTCATATTGTTCGGTATAGTAAATATTGTTCGGTGTAGTAAATATTGTTTGGTATAGTAAATATTGTTCGGTGTAGTAAATATTGTTCGGTATAGTAAATATTGTTCGGTGTAGTAAAGATTGTTCGGTATAGTAAATATTGTTCGGTGTAGTAAATATTGTTCATATTGTTCGGTATAGTAAATATTGTTCGGTGTAGTAAATATTGTTCATATTGTTCGGTGTAGTAAATATTGTTCGGTGTAGTAAATATTGTTCGGTGTAGTAAATATTGTTGATATTGTTCGGTGTAGTAAATATTGTTTGGTGTAGTAAATATTGTTCATATTGTTCGGTGTAGTAAATATTTTTCGGTGTAGTAAATATTGTTCGGTGTAGTAAATATTGTTCATATTGTTCAGTATAGTAAATATTGTTCGGTGTAGTAAATATTGTTCATATTGTTCGGTATAGTAAATATTGTTTGGTATAGTAAATATTGTTTGGTGTAGTAAATATTGTTCATATTGTTCGGTATAGTAAATATTGTTCGGTGTAGTAAATATTGTTTGGTATAGTAAAGATTGTTCGGTATAGTAAATATTGTTCGGTGTAGTAAATATTGTTTGGTATAGTAAATATTGTTCGGTATAGTAAATATTGTTTGGTGTAGTAAATATTGTTCATATTTTTAGGTATAGTAAATATTGTTCGGTGTAGTAAATATTGTTTGGTATAGTAAAGATTGTTCGGTATAGTAAATATTGTTTGGTGTAGTAAATATTGTTCATATTGTTCGGTATAGTAAATATTGTTCGGTGTAGTAAATATTGTTTGGTATAGTAAATATTGTTCGGTATAGTAAATATTGTTTGGTGTAGTAAATATTGTTCATATTGTTCGGTATAGTAAATATTGTTCGGTGTAGTAAATATTGTTTGGTATAGTAAATATTGTTTGGTGTAGTAAATATTGTTCATATTGTTCGGTATAGTAAATATTGTTCGGTGTAGTAAATATTGTTTGGTATAGTAAATATTGTTTGGTGTAGTAAATATTGTTCATATTGTTTGGTATAGTAAATATTGTTCATATTGTTTGGTATAGTAAATATTGTTCGGTATAATAAATATTGTTTGGTATAGTAAATATTGTTTGGTATAGTAAATATTGTTCGGTATAATAAATATTGTTTGGTATAGTAAATATTGTTCGGTATAGTAAATATTGTTCGGTGTAGTAAATATTGTTCGGTGTAGTAAATATTGTTCGGTATAGTAAATATTGTTCGGTATAGTAAATATTGTTCGGTATAGTAAATATTGTTCGGTGTAGTAAATAGCTAGGTATTTGTAAGCGTATTTGACATCCATAGTGGTAGGTTGATATCAGATGTTCGGTGTAGTAAATATTGTTCGGTGTAGTAAATAGCTAGGTATTTGTAAGCGTATTTGACATCCATAGTGGTAGGTTGATATCAGATGTTCGGTGTAGTAAATATTGTTCGGTGTAGTAAATATTGTTCGGTGTAGTAAATAGCTAGTTATTTGTAAGCGTATTTGACATCCATAGTGGTAGGTTGATATCAGATGTTCGGTGTAGTAAATAGCTAGGTATTTGTAAGCGTATTTGACATCCATAGTGGTAGGTTGATATCAGATGTTCGGTGTAGTAAATATTGTTCGGTGTAGTAAATAGCTAGGTATTTGTAAGCGTATTTGACATCCATAGTGGTAGGTTGATATCAGATGTTCGGTGTAGTAAATATTGTTCGGTGTAGTAAATAGCTAGGTATTTGTAAGCGTATTTGACATCCATAGTGGTAGGTTGATATCAGATGTTCGGTATAGTAAATATTGTTCGGTGTAGTAAATAGCTAGGTATTTGTAAGCGTATTTGACATCCATAGTGGTAGGTTGATATCAGATGTTCGGTGTAGTAAATAGCTAGGTATTTGTAAGCGTATTTGACATCCATAGTGGTAGGTTGATATCAGATGTTCGGTGTAGTAAATATTGTTCGGTGTAGTAAATAGCTAGGTATTTGTAAGCGTATTTGACATCCATAGTGGTAGGTTGATATCAGATGTTCGGTGTAGTAAATATTGTTCGGTATAGTAAATATTGTTCGGTGTAGTAAATAGCTAGGTATTTGTAAGCGTATTTGACATCCATAGTGGTAGGTTGATATCAGATGTTCGGTATAGTAAATATTGTTCGGTATAGTAAATATTGTTCGTGTAGTAAATAGCTAGGTATTTGTAAGCATATTTGACATCCATAGTGGTAGGTTGATATCAGATGTTCGGTGTAGTAAATAGCTAGGTATTTGTAAGCGTATTTGACATCCATAGTGGTAGGTTGATATCAGATGTTCGGTGTAGTAAATATTGTTCGGTGTAGTAAATAGCTAGGTATTTGTAAGCGTATTTGACATCCATAGTGGTAGGTTGATATCAGATGTTCGGTTAGTAAAGGTGATTACTTGTGTCTCTGTAGGGGGCTATGGGACAGCGTGAGAGAGAAACAGAGAGAAACACAAAACCGTGAGTAAAGACAGACACAGATAGATACAAAAACAGTGTGTATGGAGAAAGGACTAAACACACAAGGAATGGTATCGTGTTTAGTAGTAAGGCCTCGTCTTCAACACCCAGTCTACTGCGTTTGGTTACAAACTGAACGGTTCACATGGTCTGTCTTCAGGATCAATCCAACTTCTCCCACAGTACAACACTGTCACATACTAACAACACAAATGAACAGAACCCACGTAAAACGCTGAAAACAGATGATGCAATACAGCAAGCGCAAAAACCTTTACCAGACGAAAAGCATAACACAACAACACAAAACACACAGAGCATTCGTAGAGCATTCGTAGAGCATTCATAGAGCACTCATAGAGCATTCATAGAGCATTCATAGAGCACTCATAGAGCACTCATAGAGCATTCATAGTGCGCTCATGTAGCATTCATAGAGCACTCATAGAGCATTCATATAGCACTCATAGAGCACTCATAGAGCATTCATAGAGCACTCATAGAGCACTCATATAGCATTCATAGAGCGCTCATATAGCATTCATAGAGCACTCATATAGCATTCATAGAGCACTCATTGAGCATTCAAAGAGCATTCATAGAGCACTCATATAGCACCCATATAGCATTCATAGAGCACTCATAAAGCATTCATAGAGCATTCATAAAGTATTCATAGAGCACTCATAGAGCATTCATAGAGCATTCATAGAGCACTCAAGGAGCACTCATAGAGCATTCATAGAGCACTCAAAGAGCACTC
The DNA here is from genome assembly GCF_045791955.1 of Oncorhynchus clarkii lewisi. Taxonomy (NCBI): domain Eukaryota; kingdom Metazoa; phylum Chordata; class Actinopteri; order Salmoniformes; family Salmonidae; genus Oncorhynchus; species Oncorhynchus clarkii. The sequence continues at coordinate 5,787,035 of NC_092165.1, read as the reverse complement.
ATAGAGCATTCATAGAGCACTCATAAAGCATTCATAGAGCATTCATAAAGTATTCATAGAGCACTCATAGAGCACTCATAGAGCATTCATAGAGCGCTCATATAGCATTCATAGAGCACTCATAAAGCATTCATAGAGCATTCATAGAGCACTCATAGAGCGCTCATATAGCATTCATAGAGCGCTCATATAGCATTCATAGAGCACTCATAGAGCATTCATAGAGCACTCATTGAGCATTCATAGAGCATTCATAGAGCACTCAGAGAGCACCCATATAGCATTCATAAAGTATTCATATAGCACTCATAGAGCATTCATAGAGCACTCAAAGAGCACTCATATAGCATTCATAGAGCACTCAGAGCACTCAAAGAGCACTCATTGAGCATTCATAGAGCATTCATAAACCACTCATAGAGCATTCATAGAGCATTCATAGCTCATAAAACAGACAGAGAATCCCACCAAACAGCACAAGCACTCATAGATCCCAGATGATTCGTTAATGTTTACGTTGAATCTGAGACTGATAACTTACACGTTTAGGTCATAAATCTAAAAGGTGAACTAAATAACTTAAGTTAAAACGTATGTGTTTTGAGACCAATGACCAATGGGACAGGCCGGTGATATCTCACAACATGATTGGTTGGTCTCATCTGGGAGTCATTTTCACAGGCATGCAGACAGAATCATGAGCAGTGGCGGCCATTTTTAGAATCAAGGACCCATCAAAATCAATTATATATTTGTAAAAAAAAATGTGAAAAGTGAAATGCATTTGCACAGTCCAAGGGTCAAGGGTCAAGAAGAATGTGATCATTTGCAAGTCCAGTGAAACAATAACTCAAAACAATAAAGTGCAGGAAGTGATCAAAAGTGATCAAACTTCTTCACAAAAAGAACAATCATTAAAATGAAGTGGGAAATAGGGATCATAGGTTATACATAGGAATGTGTGTGTCACACCTTGTGTGTTGTACATGCCAGCCACGTTGGGGTTGTTACAGACTGCTTGGTGGTTGGTGTCCCCCAGCAGAGAGTTATAACGATGGTTAGAACCATGGGGATGAAGGAGAGTATTAGTTAACAGATGATTAGCCATCGCTCCTAGTGGAGGCAGAGAGAGAGACAGAGAGAGAGAGAGACAGAGAGACAGAGAGAGAGAGAGAGAGACAGAGAGAGAGAGAGACAGAGAGAGAGAGAGACAGAGAGAGACAGAGAGAGAAAGAGAGGGAGAGAGAGCGACAGAGAGACAGAGAGAGAGAGAGAGAGACAGAGAGAGAGAGAGACAGAGAGACAGAGAGACAGAGACAGAGAGACAGAGAGACAGAGAGAGAGAGAGACAGAGAGAGACAGAGAAAGAGAGAGACAGAGAGAGAAAGAGAGGAGTGTAGTGATAGAGTGGGTGTGAGAGAGAGCATGAAAGGAAGAGACAGAGAAGACATGTAAATCAATCAGGCAAACACAGTTGAAGTGAACACCCCAGACAGACATAAGCTTGCCAGTCATTCCTGCAGCCTTTCTCTAGTGAATTGTAGAGTAACCACCCATGACTGTATGTGTTAGTCAGAGACATGGTCGTTGCATTTGTTCATGTTCAGTCCTGTGACCTTCACCAAGTTAGATCCTAGGTATTGTCTTAAACTCTTACGTTGTATTTTATTTTATTGAACTTTTATTTAACTAGGCAAGTCGGTTAAGAACAAATTATTATTTACAATGACGGCCTACCCCCGGGCCAAACCTGGACGGCGGTGGGCCAATTGTGCGCCGCTCTATGGGACTCCCAATCACGGCCGGTTGTGATACAGCCTGGATTCGAACCAGGTACTGTAGTGACGCCTCTAGCACTGAGATGCCGTTACATTACATAATGTATAATTCAGTGGTCTCAAACACATGGTTTACGGGACACATCAGGTCCGGCAAGTAGGATTGTTATGGTACATTTCCCAAGGATTTCCTGCTTATTCCCTGCCGTTACTCTGAATTTTCCAAACAGGATTTCTGGAAAACCTGTGAAATGTGGGAAAGTTACAGGATAATTTGCAACCCTACCTGCATGTCACATTATGCTGAATCACAGAGTGACTTGTAATTCCTATTGGAATCCCAGCCAGAGTTAGGAAATATCCCAATATCCTGCATTCATAATGACTGAATCCAGCCAGAGTTAGGAAATATCCCAATATCCTGCATTCATAATGACTGAATCCCAGCCAGGGTTAGGAAATAGCCCAATATCCTGCATTCATAATGACTGAACCCAGCCAGAGTTAGGAAATATCCCAATATCCTGCATTCATAATGACTGAACTCAGCGAGAGTTAGGAAATATCCCAATATCCTGCATTCATAATGACTGAACTCAGCGAGAGTTAGGAAATATCCCAATATCCTGCATTCATAATGACTGAATCCCAGCCAGGGTTAGGAAATATCCCAATATCCTGCATTCATAATGACTGAATCCCAGCCAGAGTTAGGAAATATCCCAATATCCTGCATTCATAATGACTGTCAGGGCTGGAACCATTGTGAGGAGATTGTAAAGCCATTTAAACTGGGAACAACCATTTCAGTAACGGGCGTAAAACTAACGAACGCTTCCAACACGCCGGCAGCTTCATTGCTCAGACTAGTACACAAGCATCATCTGGATGTCATGACGCTGTCGGTGTGTTTGGAGCCGTAACCGATTGGATTCGTTTGGAAAAATATATGTCATTTATATTTTGTTGTAGCTTAAAGATCAATCAATCAATCAATCAATCAATCAATCAATCAATGTACATGTAAAAACACAGATGTAGATACAAAACAAATATAGAAAGACCACTGGTCAGACTGGTCAGACTGGTTAGACTTGTCAGACTGGTTAGACTGGTCAGACTGGTTAGACTGGTCAGACTGGTTAGACAGGTCAGACTGGTTAGACTGGTCAGACTGGTCAGACTGGTTAGACTGGTCAGACTGGATAGACTGTCAGACTGGTCAGACTGGTTAGACTGGTCAGACTGGTCACACTGGTCAGACTGGTTACACTGGTCAGACTGGTTAGACTGGTCAGACTGGTTGGAGAGGTCAGACTGGTCAGACTGGTCAGACTGGTTGGAGAGGTCAGACTGGTCAGACTGGTCAGACAGGTTAGACTGGTCAGACTGGTTAGACTGGTCAGACTGGTCAGACTGGTTAGACAGGTTAGACTGGTCAGACTGGTTAGACTGGTCAGACTGGTCAGACTGGTTAGACAGGTTAGACTGGTCAGACTGGTCAGACTGGTCAGACTAGGAGGAATAAGATGAAGAGTCAGAGTCTGGTTCATCTGTTTCAATAGGTAGCACTGTTGCTCCATTATACAGTCACATGGAATAAATAACTGGAATAGCTAGCCATCTGCCCCAGTTATAGGGAATAAATAACTGGAATAACTAGCCATCTGCCCCAGTTATAGGGAATAAATAACTGGAATAACTAGCCATCTGCCCCAGTTATAGGGAATAAATAACTGGAATAACTAGCCATCTGCCCCAGTTATAGGGAATAACTAACTGGAATAACTATCCATCTGCCCCAGTTATAGGGAATAAATAACTGGAATAGCTAGCCATCTGCCCCAGTTATAGGGAATAAATAACAGGAATAACTAGCCATCTGCCCCAGTTATAGGGAATAGTGGGCCAGTCTTAGTGTAGTGGGCCATTCTTAGTGCAGTGGGCCAGTCTTAGTGTAGTGGGACAGTCTTAGTGTAGTGGGCCAGTCTTAGTGTAGTGGGCCAGTCTTAGTGTAGTGGGCCAGTCTTAGTGCAGTGGGCCAGTCTTAGTGTAGTGGGACAGTCTTAGTGAAGTGGGCCAGTCTTAGTGTAGTGGGCCAGTCTTAGTGTATTGGGCCAGTCTTAGTGTAGTGGGCCAGTCTTAGTGTAGTGGGCCAGTCTTAGTGTACTGGGCCATTCTTAGTGTACTTGGCCAGTCTTAGTGTAGTGGGCCAGTCTTCACACACTTAGTGGGCCAGTCTTAGTGTAGTGGGCCAGTCTTATTGTAGTGAGCCAGTCTTAGTGCAGTGGGCCAGTCTTAGTGTAGTGGGCCAGTCTTAGTGTAGTGGGCCAGTCTTAGTGCAGTGGGCCAGTCTTAGTGCAGTGGGCCAGTCTTAGTGTACTGGGCCAGTCTTAGTGTAGTGGGCCAGTCTTAGTGTAGTGGGCCAGTCTTAGTGCAGTGGGCCAGTCTTAGTGTAGTGGGCCAGTCTTAGTGTAGTGGGCCAGTCTTAGTGTAGTGGGCCAGTCTTAGTGCAGTGGGCCAGTCTTAGTGCACTGGGCCAGTCTTAGTGTAGTGGGCCAGTCTTAGTGTAGTGGGCCAGTCTTAGTGCAGTGGGCCAGTCTTAGTGTAGTGGGCCAGTCTTAGTGTAGTGGGCCAGTCTTAGTGTAGAGGACCAGTCTTAGTGTAGAGGACCAGTCTTAGTGTAGTGGGCCAGTCTTCACACACTTAGTGGGCCAGTCTTAGTGTAGTGGGCCAGTCTTAGTGTAGTGGACCAGTCTTAGTGTAGTGGACCAGTCTTAGTGCAGTGGGCCAGTCTTAGTGTAGTGGGCCAGTCTTAGTGTAGAGGGCCAGTCTTAGTGTAGTGGGCCATGCCAAAGACTTCCTCTCTTCTGTCCTTCATAGAGGAAGTGACATCAGCAGTGGGCTAACGATAGCATTAAGAGGAACTTATATAAACTTCTATTTACTCTGTCAGCGCATTATAAATAACAGTATTATTGTTATACTGAATAGGTAGTAGTATCCTTGGTTACCTCTGTTGAGTGTGGCTGAGCTGTTGATGTCTCCTGTCATAAAGGATGACTCCTGTTTCCTCACTGTATCGTTCCACATCCTCCTGATACGACTCTGATGGAGGGATGAATGGGGGAGCGAGGGAGGGAGGGATGAATGGGGGAGGGAGAGAAGGAAGGGGGAGGGAGGGAGGGAGAGAAGGAAGGGGGAGGGAGGGAAGAGGGGAGGAGAGGGAAGGAGAGAAGGAGGGGGGAGGGAGGGAGGGAGGGAGGGAAGAGGGGAGGAGAGGGAAGGAGGGAAGGAAGGGGGAGGGAGGGAGGGAGGGAGAGAAGAGGGGAGGAGAGGGAAGGAGGGAAGGAAGGGGGAGGGAGGGAGGGAGGGAGGGAGGGAGGGAAGAGGGGAGGAGAGGGAAGGAGGGAGGAGAGGGAAGGAGAGAAGGAAGGGGGAGGGAGGGAAGAGGGGAGGAGAGGGAAGGAGAGAAGGAAGGGGGAGGCAGGGAAGAGGGGAGGAAAGGAGAGGGAGGGAGAGAAGGAAGAGGGGAGGAGAGGAGAGGGAGGGAGAGAAGGAAGGGGGATGAAGGGAAGGAGAGAATGAAGGGGGGAGGGAGGGAAAGAGGGGAGGAGAGAAGGAAGGGGGAAGGTAGAGAGAGAGAGACAGGGATAAAAGGTGACTTTCCAAGGTGACTTTCCAAGATAACATTCCAAGACTTCTAGAATCAGAAGTCAGAGTTAAAGCTGAATCTGATTGTACTGTAGGTTAGTCCAACGGGTGTGCTGGACCTGGTCTCACCTGGGAGTCTTCTGTGGAGTAGCGTCCAGGTGTACAGGCAGGCAAGATGACCTGCGACCCCGTGGAGTATCGTCCTGGGGTTCGAGACGTGGTGTGGTTCTTTCCAGAGGACGAGATGGAGGTCTCTACACTCTTACCACTGCAGCAGTGGGAACGCAAACACTTCCCATACTCCTTACGCACCTGGAGAGGGGAGACAGGGACACACAGCGGTGTTATGGAGGGAAACAGGTGTGTTAGGAAGGATACAGGTGTGTTATGGAGGGAAATAGGTGTGTTATGGATGAAAACAGGTGTGTTATGGAGGGAAACAGGTGTGTTAGGAAGGATACAGGTGTGTTAGGAAGGATACAGGTGTTATGGATGGAAACAGGTGTGTTATGGCGGGAAACAGGTGTGTTAGAAAGGATACAGGTGTGTTAGGAAGGATACAGGTGTGTTATGGAAGGATACAGGTGTGTTAGGAAGGATACAGGTGTGTTAGGAAGGATACAGGTGTGTTATGGATGGAAACAGGTGTGTTATGGAGGGAAACAGGTGTGTTAGGAAGGATACAGGTGTGTTAGGAAGGATACAGGTGTGTTATGGAGGGAAACAGGTGTGTTAGGAAGGATACAGGTGTGTTATGGAGGGAAACAGGTGTGTTATGGAGGGAAACAGGTGTGTTAGGAAGGATACAGGCGTGTTAGGAAGGATACAGGTGTTAGGAAGGATACAGGTGTGTTAGGAAGGAAACAGGTGTGTTAGGAAGGAAACAGGTGTTAGGAAGGATACAGGTGTTAGGAAGGATACAGGTGTGTTATGGAAGGATACAGCTGTGTTATGGAGGGAAACAGGTGTGTTATGGAGGGAAACAGGTGTGTTATGGAGGGAAACAGGTGTGTTAGGAAGGATACAGCTGTGTTATGGAGGGAACAGGTGTGTTAGGAAGGATACAGGTGTTAGGAAGGATACAGCTGTGTTATGGAGGGAAACAGGTGTGTTAGGAAGGATACAGATGTTAGGAAGGATACAGCTGTGTTATGGAGGGAAACAGGTGTGTTAGGAAGGATACAGGTGTTAGGAAGGATACAGCAGTGTTATGGAAGGATACAGGTGTGTTAGGAAGGATACAGGTGTGTTAGGAAGGATACAGGTGTGTTATGGAGGAAAACAGGTGTGTTATGGAGGGAAACAGGTGTGTTAGGAAGGATACAGGTGTGTTAGGAAGGAAAAAGGTGTGTTATGGAGGGAAACAGGTGTGTTAGGAAGGAAACAGGTGTGTTATGGAGGGAAACAGGTGTGTTAGGAAGGATACAGGCGTGTTAGGAAGGATACAGGTGTGTTATGGAGGGAAACAGGTGTGTTATGGAGGGAAACATGTGTGTTATGGAGGGAAACAGGTGTTAGGAAGGATACAGGTGTTAGGAAGGATACAGGTGTGTTAGGAAGGAAACAGGTGTGTTAGGAAGGACACAGGTGTTAGGAAGGATACAGGTGTTAGGAAGGATACAGGTGTTAGGAAGGATACAGGTGTTAGGAAGGATACAGGTGTTAGGAAGGATACAGGTGTGTTAGGAAGGATACAGGTGTGTTAGGAAGGATACAGGTGTGTTAGGAAGGATACAGGTGTGTTATGGAGGGAAACAGGTATGTTAGAAAGGATACAGGTGTGTTAGGAAGGAAGCAGGTGTGTTAGGAAGGATACAGGTGTTAGGAAGGATACAGGTATTAGGAAGGATACAGCTGTGTTATGGAGGGAAACAGGTGTGTTAGGAAGGATACAGGTGTGTTATGGAAGGATACAGCTGTGTTATGGAGGGAAACAGGTGTGTTATGGAGGGAAACAGGTGTGTTATGGAGGGAAACATGTGTGTTAGGAAGGATACAGCTGTGTTATGGAGGGAAACAGGTGTGTTAGGAAGGATACAGATGTTAGGAAGGATACAGCTGTGTTATGGAGGGAAACAGGTGTGTTAGGAAGGATACAAGTGTTAGGTAGGATACAGCAGTGTTATGGAAGGATACAGGTGTGTTAGGAAGGATACAGGTGTGTTAGGAAGGATACGGGTGTTAGGAAGGATACAGGTGTGTTAGAAAGGATACAGGTGTTAGGAAGGATAAAGGTGTGTTAGGAAGGATACAGGTGTGTTAGGAAGGATACAGGTGTGTTAGGAAGGATACAGGTGTGTTAGGAAGCATACAGGTGTGTTAGGAAGCATACAGGTATGTTAGGAAGGACACAAGTGTGTTAGGAAGCATACAGGTGTGTTATGGAAGGATACAGGTATGTTAGGAAGGATACAGGTGTGTTAGGAAGGATACAGGTGTGTTAGGAAGCATACAGGTGTGTTATGGAAGGATACAGGTGTGTTATGGAATGATACAGGTGTGTTAGGAAGGATACAGGTGTGTTAGGAAGGATACAGGTGTGTTAGGAATGATACAGGTGTGTTATGGAAGGATACAGGTATGTTAGGAAGGATACAGGTGTGTTAGGAAGGATACAGGTGTGTTAGGAAGCATACAGGTGTGTTATGGAAGGATACAGGTGTGTTATGGAATGATACAGGTGTGTTAGGAAGGATACAGGTGTGTTAGGAAGGATACAGGTGTGTTAGGAATGATACAGGTGTGTTATGGAAGGATACAGGTATGTTAGGAAGGATACAGGTGTGTTAGGAAGGATACAGGTATGTTAGGAAGGACACAAGTGTGTTAGGAAGGATACAGGTGTGTTAGGAAGGATACAGGTGTTAGGAAGGATACAGGTGTTAGGAAGG
>NC_092165.1:5758712-5766212 GCF_045791955.1 Oncorhynchus clarkii lewisi | reverse complement strand
TGTGATTTTCTGGATTTTTTTCTTCTCATTTTGTCTGTCATAGTTGAAGTGTACCTATGATGGAAATTACAGGCCTCTCTCATCTTTTTAAGTGGGAGAACTTGCACAATTGGTGGCTGACTAAATACTTTTTTGCCCCACTGTAGGTGTTCCATATGAGAGGTATGGATGAGAAATATATACTAAAATCCTGGAGAAGGAATTATTATGGAGTTATAGAACCACAGAACCAGAATTATTATGGAGTTATAGAACCACAGAACCAGAATTATTATGGACTTATAGAACCACAGAACCAGAATTATTATGGAGTTATAGAATCACGGAACCAGAATTATTATGGACTTATAGAACCACAGAACCAGAATTATTATGGCGTTATAGAACCACAGAACCAGAATTATTATGGACTTATAGAACCACAGAACCAGAATTATTATGGAGTTATAGAATCACGGAACCAGAATTATTATGGAGTTATAGAACCACAGAACCAGAATTATTATGGACTTATATAACCACAGAACCAGAATTATTATGGAGTTATAGAACCACAGTAACATAATTATTGTGGACTTATAGAACCACAGTAACATAATTATTATTAAGGTATATAGCCACAGTATCATAATTATTATTAAGGTATATAACCACAGTATCATAATGATTATTAAGGTATATAACCACAGTATCATAATTATTATTAAGGTATATAGCCACAGTAACATAATTATTATTAAGGTATATAACCACAGTAACATAATTATTATTAAAGTATATAGCCACAGTAACATAATTATTATTAAGGTATATAGCCACAGTAACATAATTATTATTAAGGTATATAGCCACAGTAACATAATTATTATTAAGGTATATAGCCACAGTATCAGCTCTCTCTTCTTACAGTATAATAAAGTCCCTGCATACATTCACACAGATTAAGCACTACTTAAAACCCAGTTCTTTTTCAAAGTAGGAATATACAGTGTGTGTGTGTGTGTGTGTGTATGTGTGTGTGTGTGTGTGTCTTACCATTATTATGAGCGTGGCAGGGCCTATGAAACTCCATATAAAATATGTGTCCAACCGCAACCAACACCTGCAGAGAGAGAGGGAGAGAGAGAGGGAGAGAGATAGAGAGAGACAGAAAGGGGGGGAGAGAGAGAGAGGGGGGAGAGAGAAAGAGAGGGGGGAGAGAGAGAGGGGGGAGAGACAGAGAGAGAGTGAGAGAGAGAGAGAGAGAGAGAGAGAGAGAGAGAGAGAGAGAGAGAGGGGAGAGAGATGGGGTTAGGGAGAGAGAGAAGGGGAGAGAGAGAGAGAGGGGGAGAGAGATAGAGAGGGAGAGGGGAGAGAGAGAGAGGGGGAGAGAGAGAGAGAGGGGGGGATAGAGAGGGGGGAGAGAGAGCGAGAGAGAGGGGGGGAGAGAGAGAGGGGGGGGGGAGAGAGGGGGATAGAGAGAGAGAGAGGGGGGGAGAGAGAGAGAGGGGGAGAGAGCGAGAGAGAGAGAGAGAGAGAGAGAGAGAGAGAGAGAGAGAGAGAGAGAGAGAGAGAGAGAGAGAGACAGAGGAAGAGAGATAGAGAGAGAGAGGGGGAGAGAGAGAGAGAGAGAGAGAGAGAGAGAGACAGAGAGAGAGAGGGAACATAAATCAGACATGCCAAAAGCCCAGTAGTAAGCACGGGAGGGAGAGAGGGAATGAGGGAGAGGGATAAAAAACATGCCTTATATACAGAGGGATAGAGAATGGTTGAGGATTTACCATAACCCGACAGGACAGAGAGAGAGATTGAATATACACACAGAACATACATAACCCAGATGAGACAGACAGACAGACAGACAGACAGACAGACAGACAGACAGACAGACAGACAGACAGATAGGGGTGAGCGCCTGATAAATAAATAAACCTCCCTGAAGGGTTCAAAGACATGACATCACTGCTATCTCCAGATGTAGAGACATGACATCACTGCTATCTCCAGATGTAGAGACATGACATCACTGCTATCTCCAGATGTAGAGACATGACATCAACGCTATCTCCAGATGTAGAGACATGACATCAACGTTATCTCCAGATGTAGAGACATGACATCACTGCTATCTCCAGATGTAGAGACATGACATCACTGCTATCTCCAGATGTAGAGACATGACATCACTGCTATCTCCAGATGTAGAGACATGACATCACTGCTATCTCCAGATGTAGAGACATGACATCACTGCTATCTCCAGATGTAGAGATATGACATCACTGCTATCTCCAGATGTAGAGACATGACATCAACGCTATCTCCAGATGTAGAGACATGACATCACTGCTATCTCCAGATGTAGAGACATGACATCAACGCTATCTCCAGATGTAGAGATATGACATCAACGTTATCTCCAGATGTAGAGACATGACATCACTGCTATCTCCAGATGTAGAGACATGACATCAACGCTATCTCCAGGTGTAGAGACATGACATCACTGCTATCTCCAGATGTAGAGACATGACATCACTGCTATCTCCAGATGTAGAGACATGACATCACTGCTATCTCCAGATGTAGAGATATGACATCACTGCTATCTCCAGATGTAGAGACATGACATCAACGCTATCTCCAGATGTAGAGACATGACATCACTGCTATCTCCAGATGTAGAGACATGACATCAACGCTATCTCCAGATGTAGAGATATGACATCAACGTTATCTCCAGATGTAGAGACATGACATCACTGCTATCTCCAGATGTAGAGACATGACATCAACGCTATCTCCAGGTGTAGAGACATGACATCACTGCTATCTCCAGATGTAGAGACATGACATCAACGCTATCTCCAGATGTAGAGACATGACATCACTGCTATCTCTAGATGTAGAGACATGACATCAACGCTATCTCCAGATGTAGAGATATGACATCAACGTTATCTCCAGATGTAGAGACATGACATCACTGCTATCTCCAGATGTAGAGACATGACATCAACGCTATCTCCAGATGTAGAGATATGACATCAACGTTATCTCCAGATGTAGAGACATGACATCACTGCTATCTCCAGATGTAGAGACATGACATCACTGCTATCTCCAGATGTAGAGACATGACATCACTGCTATCTCCAGATGTAGAGACATGACATCACTGCTATCTCCAGATGTAGAGACATGACATCACTGCTATCTCCAGATGTAGAGATATGACATCACTGCTATCTCCAGATGTAGAGACATGACATCAACACTATCTCCAGATGTAGAGACATGACATCACTGCTATCTCCAGATGTAGAGACATGACATCAACGCTATCTCCAGATGTAGAGATATGACATCAACGTTATCTCCAGATGTAGAGACATGACATCACTGCTATCTCCAGATGTAGAGACATGACATCAACGCTATCTCCAGGTGTAGAGACATGACATCACTGCTATCTCCAGATGTAGAGACATGACATCAACGCTATCTCCAGATGTAGAGACATGACATCACTGCTATCTCCAGATGTAGAGACATGACATCAACGCTATCTCCAGATGTAGAGATATGACATCAACGTTATCTCCAGATGTAGAGACATGACATCACTGCTATCTCCAGATGTAGAGACATGACATCAACGCTATCTCCAGGTGTAGAGACATGACATCACTGCTATCTCCAGATGTAGAGACATGACATCACTGCTATCTCCAGATGTAGAGATATGACATCACTGCTATCTCCAGACATAGAGATGTGACATCAACGCTATCTCCAGACATAGATATATGACATCACTGCTATCTCCAGATGTAGAGACATGACATCAACGCTATCTCCAGACATAGAGATATGCTATCACTGCTATCTCCAGGTGTAGAGATATGACATCACTGCTATCTCCAGACGTAGAGATATGACATCACTGCTATCTCCAGACATAGATATATGACATCACTGCTATCTCCAGGTGTAGAGATATGACATCGCCTAGATCTCCATATGACATTGTAGTGTGTGTGTGTTTCTTTAAATAGTGAGTTATAGGTGCAACCCTCGCTAGCAGTATTTATGAAGTAGATAAATTACTGGGACAAGGTGAAAAGGACAAGAGTGTGCACACACACACACACACACACACACACACACACACACACACACACACACACACACACACACACACACACACACAGGTTAAAAGTGGTAGTAAAATATGTTACCAGACACATGGTATATTAAATAACCCTGAATATCTTTACTTATCAATTCATCACAACACAAGGGAGCTCCACTCAGATGACTTTCTCTCTCTCTCTGTGTGTGTGTGTGTGTGTGTGTGTGTGTGTGTGTGTGTGTGTGTGTGTTAAGCTGGTTTAAATGGCCGACTGATTCATGACCTGCTAGTTGAATTATTCATCTTCCAATTTCTGCCACATTAGACAGAGCTCCATTATGGGTCTGGGCTGAGCCACTGTGACCTCCATAACGGCTCTAGCAGAGCTAGTGTCACATTTTATAATGGGCCCTGAATTAAACTCAGTGCGACTGGCCAGTCATTCTGGCTCTCAGCTGAGCCAGAATCACCTTTAGAATGGCCTCTCAATGAGAGTCAATGCGACTGGCCAATCAATCTGGGTCAGTTTCACCTTTTATAATGGGCCCTGAATGGGACATAAGTGCGACTGGCCAGTCATTCCGGCTCCGCGCTGAGCCAGCGTCACTTTTTAGAATAGTACGAGTTTGTACAGCAAACCCACGTTCACAACATCATTAATGTGCTTCATTGGGGAGGGGGGGTGGGGTGGGGTGGGGGGATACTTCCTCAGTCTCAGAGTAAAGGCTGCCAAAGTCGATTGGGCTCCAGTGAGCCTGTTAGATCCAGTCTGCTACACTGACAGGTGGCGCCAGTGAGATTTCATACCTTAGTGATAAAAGGTGAGGATGGGGTGGGAGGGCGTTCCTCTGTGGGCTGTTCCACCTAGTTCTGTTCCACCTAGTTCTATGGTACAGTCGTGTGTTTACAGGTCTTTGTTGAGCTGAGCTCGACTGGAATTATTGATGAACTCTACTTCTGAATCTAGAACCTAATATTTAAATTAGGGATATTTGATCAAATATTGATCTGATGTGGAATCCTGCTTGGTGTTGCCTGACGGTTAAATGCTGCCGTGTGTGTGTGTGTGTGTGTGTGTTTGTGTGTGTGTGTGAGTACGTGTGATGGTCCTAGTGGCCCACAAAGATACTATACTAAACTACTATATTACTCTACACCACTATACTATACTACTTTTAAATATTATACTATACTAAACTGCTATACCACTATACTATACTATACTATATTATACTGGTATTATATATATTATACTATACAATAAAAGTATAGTATGGTACTATACTACCAAACAATAATACCATACTGTACTACTACACTATATTATTATTATATATTATAGTATACTAAACTGCTATACCACTATACTATACTATACTATATTATACTAGTATTATATATATTACACTATACAATACAAGTATAGTATGGTACTATAATACCAAACAATAATACCATACTGTACTACCACACTATATTACTGTGATATACCACTATACTATACTATACTTTACTATACAAAACAATACTCTACTATATTATACTATACTATAACATACTACAATACTATATTGTAATACTATAATACACTATACTACTATAGTGCACTAAACTATACACTATTCTATACTACTTTGCTATATTTCCTATATTATACTACTATACTATATTATACTACAATACTATATTATACTCTACTGCTATAATATACTACTATACTATATATACTATTTTACTATATTATACTACTTTACTATATTATACTACTATACTATATTATAATACTATACTATACTACTATACTATATTATACTACTATACTATACTATATTATACTACTGTACTATACTATACTATATTATACTACTTTACTATATTATACTACTATACTATATTATAATACTATACAATACTACTTTACTATATTATGCTACTATACTATATTATACTCTACTGCTATAATATACTACTATACTATATTATAATACTATACTATACTATATTATACTACTATACTCTACTGCTATAATATACTACTTTACTATATTATACTACTATACTATATTATAATGCTATACTATACTACTTTACTATGCTATACTACTATACTATATTATAATACTATACTATACTACTTTACTTTATTATACTACTATACTATATTATAATACTATACTATACTACTATACTATATTATACTCCGATACTATATTATACTCTACTGCTATAATATACTACTATACTATATTATAATACTATACTATACTACTTTACTATATTATACTACTATACTACATTATACTCTACTGCTATAATATACTACTATACTATATTATAATACTATACTATACTACTTTACTATATTATACTACTATGCTATATTATACTACTTTACCATATACTACTACTACTACTACTATATTATACTAATATACTATATAATACTCTACTATACAATATATACTCACTGTCCTTTCAGTAACTCCCATAGTCCAATATAGCAGCCACTATAACATCTGGTTAACCATATCCCTCCCTCCCTCCCTCCCTCCCTCCCTCCCACAGCCACTATAACATCTGGTTAACCATATCCCTTCCTCCCATGCCCCCTCCCCCTCCTCCTCCTTCCTCCTCCTTCCCTCCCTCCCACAGTCACTATAACAGCTGGTTAAACATATCCCTCCCTCCCATCCCCCTCTCTCTCTCCCTCCCTCGCTCACTCACTCCCTCCCTTCCTCCCTCACTCCCTCCCTACTCACACTCTGTCTGTGCCGTAGCTCCTGTAGTCCACTATAACAGCTGGTTAACCATATCCCTCCCTCCCCCCATCCCCCTCCCCCCTCCCCCCCCCCCCCTCCCTCCCTCCCTCCCTACTCACACTCTGTCTGTGCCGTAGCTCCTGTAGTCCACAGCAGCGGAGACGGCCACTATAACAGCAGGAACCCCGTACCCAGCCAGGTAGAAGTACTTGGTTCTGGAGTGCTCTGATTCAAACACCTCCACTAGCATGATGTACAGCTGAACCCCCTCTAGGAACATCCAGGTAAACGCAGACAGGAAGAAGAAATGGAGCAGGGCCGCGAAGACGGCACACGCAATCTGGAGGAGAGGAGAGATGTAGGGGTTAGACGGGAGACTACTAGAGAACGCAGGAGGAGAGGAGAGATGTAGGGGTTAGACGGGAGACTACTAGAGAACACAGGAGGAGAGATGTAGGGGTTAGACGGGAGACTACTAGAGAACGCAGGAGGAGAGGAGAGATGTAGGGGTTAGACGGGAGACTACTAGAGAACGCAGGAGGAGAGGAGAGAGATGTAGGGGTTAGACGGGAGACTACTAGAGAATGCAGGAGGAGAGGAGAGATGTAGGGGTTAGATGGGAGACTA
>NC_092165.1:5731212-5751212 GCF_045791955.1 Oncorhynchus clarkii lewisi | reverse complement strand
TCTGCGTATGGGTTTCAGCCCTGGACTCAGCTCCACGTGGCAAGTTGTGGTGCAAATCGTCTATAAATTGTGCTTGAAATAGGATACTTGTTATTTGGCCTTTGGCCCAATTTTACTGCAAGAAATTCTAATTGGTCGACCACAGGCTAGCGTTGGGGGGTTATAAATGACACCCTGTCCCTTTGTACTGTGGAGGAATCACTGAGGAGAGAATCACAGAGGAGAGAATCACTGAGGAGAGAATCACCGAGGAGAGAATCACTGAGGAGAGAATCACCGAGGAGAGAATCACTGAGGAGAGAATCACTGAGGAGAGAATCACTGAGGACAGGGAAGAAGGAACACCGACCATCTACTTCCCAGCATAACATCTATGATCAACTGTTGACACACGCCTTTACTATGGGGCCCTGATGCATCAATCACAAGCCTTTAGACATGACTAGTCAATCTCTGATCTACCATGACTTCAACATGTGACATCAGTACAGAAGGCCCAGACATGACCAGATGGCCCAGACATGACTAGTCAATCTCTGATCTACATTGACTTCAACATGTGCCATCAGTATAGCAGGCCCAGACATGACTAGTCAATCTCTGATCTACCTTGACTTCAACGTGTGCCATCAGTACAGAAGGCCCAGACATGACCAGATGGCCCAGACATGACTAGTCAATCTCTGATCTACATTGACTTCAACATGTGCCATCAGTATAGCAGGCCCAGACATGACTAGTCAATCTCTGATCTACCTTGACTTCAACGTGTGCCATCAGTACAGAAGGCCCAGACATGACCAGATGGCCCAGACATGACTAGTCAATCTCTGACCTACCTTGACTTCAATGTGTGCCATCAGTACAGCAGGCCCAGACATGACTAGTTAATCTCTGACCTACATTGACTTCAACGTGTGCCATCAGTACAGCAGGCCCAGACATGACTAGTCGATCTCTGATCTACCATGACTTCAACGTGTGCCACCAGTACAGAAGGCCCAGACATGACTAGTCAATCTCTGATTTACCTTGACTTCAACGTGTGCCATCAGTACAGCAGGCCCAGACATGACCAGATGGCCCAGACATGACTAGTCAATCTCTGACCTAACTTGACTTCAACGTGTGCCATCAGTACAGATGGCCCAGACATGACTAGTCAATCTCTGATCTACCTTGACTTCAACATGTGCCATCAGTATAGCAGGCCCAGACATGACTAGTCAATCTCTGATCTACCTTGACTTCAACGTGTGCCATCAGTACAGAAGGCCCAGACATGACCAGATGGCCCAGACATGACTAGTCAATCTCTGATCTACCTTGACTTTAACGTGTGCCATCAGTACAGAAGGCCCAGACATGACCAGATGGCCCAGACATGACTAGTCAATCTCTGATCTATCTTGACTTTAATATGTGCCATCAGTATAGCAGGCCCAGACATGACTAGTCAATCTCTGATCTACCTTGACTTCAACGTGTGCCATCAGTACAGAAGGCCCAGACATGACCAGATGGCCCAGACATGACTAGTCAATCTCTGATCTACCTTGACTTCAACGTGTGCCATCAGTACAGAAGGCCCAGACATGACCAGATGGCCCAGACATGACTAGTCAATCTCTGACCTACCTTGACTTCAACGTGTGCCATCAGTACAGAAGGCCCAGACATGACCAGATGGCCCAGACATGACTAGTCAATCTCTGACCTACCTTGACTTCAACGTGTGCCATCAGCACAGCAAAGCTGGTCAGATGAGTACAGGAGCAGGTGGTGTGTGTTCTGTTGGTGTCCAGTAGTCGACAGTCCTGACTGGACCAGAACCCGGTCATGGACCGCTTGGAATAACTCCAGAAAGAACAGTTAGGGTTGAAGTTCTCCTCTGAATGCTGGGAGAGAGAGAGAGGAGAGGAGAGGTAGGGGGGAGAAAGAGAGAGAGAGAGAGGAAAGGAGAGGTAGGGGGAGAGACACAGAGAGAGAGAGAGAGAGAGAGAGAGAGAGAGAGGAGAAGTAGGGAGAGAGAGAGAGAGAGAGAGAGAGAGAGAGAGAGAGAGAGAGAGAGAGAGAGAGAGAGAGAGAGAGGAGAAGTAGGGAGAGAGAGAGAGAGAGAGAGAGGAGAGGTAGGTGGAGAGACATAGAGAGAGAGAGGAGAGGTAGGGGAGAGAGAGAGAGAGAGAGAGGAGAGGTAGGGAGAGAGGAGAGGTAGGGAGAGAGAGAGAGAGAGACAGATAGAGAGAGAGAGGAGGGGTAGGGGAGAGAGAGAGAGAGGAGAGGAGAGGAATTGAGAGGAGAGGTAGGGGGAGAGACAGAGAGAGAGAGAGAGGAGAGGTACGGGGAGAGACAGAGAGAGAGAGATAGTGGGGGAGCGAGGGAGGGAGGGAGACAGTGGGGAGGGAGGGAGGGGAACAGAATGTGTGAGAGGACAAGTGATAAACAGACAGAAGGATGGGTGACACTGAATGAGTCAACATGTGTCTGTGTGTCTTGTGGTCCTGCTGAAGGCCTGCATGTTGCTAAGCAGACCTGTCCACAACAACTGTTTTGCTGTAAAGTGCTAGCAAGCTGTTGGAAGCTGTCTCTGAGCGTGTTATGGTGTGGTTGTGTGTTATGGTGTGGTTGTGTGTGTTATGGTGTGGTTGTGTGTTATGGTGTGGTTGTGTGTTATGGTTGTGTGTTATGGTGTGGTTGTGTGTGATATGGTATGGTTGTGTGTTATGGTGTGGTTGTGTGTTATGGTGTGGTTGTATGGTTGTGTGATATGGTGTGGTTGTGTGATATGGTGTGGTTGTGTGTTATGGTGTTGTTGTGTGATATGGTGTGGTTGTGTGATATGGTGTGGTTGTGTGATATGGTGTGGTTGTGTGTAATGGTTGTGTGATATGGTGTGGTTGTGTGTTATGGTGTGGTTGTGTGTTATGGTGTGGTTGTGTGTAATGGTGTTGTTGTGTGATATGGTGTGGTTGTGTGATATGGTATGGTTGTGTGATATGGTGTGGTTGTGTGATATGGTGTGGTTGTGTGTTATGGTGTTGTTGTGTGTTATGGTGTGGTTGTGTGATATGGTGTGGTTGTGTGTAATGGTTGTGTGATATGGTGTGGTTGTGTGTTATGGTGTGGTTGTGTGTTATGGTGTGGTTGTATGGTTGTGTGATATGGTGTGGTTGTGTGATATGGTGTGGTTGTGTGATATGGTGTAGTTGTGTGTAATGGTTGTGTGATATGGTGTGGTTGTGTGATATGGTGTGGTTGTGTGATATGGTGTGGTTGTGTGATATGGTGTGGTTGTGTGTTATGGTGTGGTTGTGTGTTATGGTGTGGTTGTGTGTTATGGTGTGGTTGTGTGATATGGTGTGGTTGTGTGATATGGTGTGGTTGTGTGATATGGTGTGGTTGTGTGATATGGTGTGGTTGTGTGATATGGTGTGGTTGTGTGTAATGGTTGTGTGATATGGTGTGGCTGTGTGTTATGGTGTGGTTGTGTGATATGGTGTGGTTGTGTGATATGGTGTGGTTGTGTGTTATGGTGTGGTTGTGTGATATGGTGTGGTTGTGTGTAATGGTTGTGTGATATGGTGTGGTTGTGTGTTATGGTGTGGTTGTGTGATATGGTGTGGTTGTGTGATATGGTGTGGTTGTGTGTTATGGTGTGGTTGTGTGATATGGTGTGGTTGTGTGTAATGGTTGTGTGATATGGTGTGGTTGTGTGTTATGGTGTGGTTGTGTGATATGGTGTGGTTGTGTGATATGGTGTGGTTGTGTGATATGGTGTGGTTGTGTGATATGGTGTGGTTGTGTGTAATGGTTGTGTGATATGGTGTGGTTGTGTGTTATGGTGTGGTTGTGTGTTATGGTGTGGTTGTGTGTTATGGTGTGGTTGTGTGTTATGGTGTGGTTGTGTGTTATGGTTGTGTGTTATGGTGTGGTTGTGTGTTATGGTGTGGTTGTGTGTTATGGTTGTGTGATATGGTGTGGTTGTGTGTTATGGTGTGGTTGTGTGTTATGGTGTGGTTGTGTGTTATGGTTGTGTGTTATGGTGTTGTTGTGTGTTATGGTGTGGTTGTGTGTGTTATGGTGTGGTTGTGTGTTATGGTGTGGTTGTGTGTTATGGTGTGGTTGTATGGTTGTGTGATATGGTATGGTTGTGTGATATGGTGTGGTTGTGTGATATGGTGTGGTTGTGTGTTATGATGTTGTTGTGTGTTATGGTGTGGTTGTGTGATATGGTGTGGTTGTGTGTAATGGTTGTGTGATATGGTGTGGTTGTGTGTTATGGTGTGGTTGTGTGTTATGGTGTGGTTGTATGGTTGTGTGATATGGTGTGGTTGTGTGTAATGGTTGTGTGATATGGTGTGGTTGTGTGTAATGGTGTGGTTGTGTGTTATGGTGTTGTTGTGTGTTATGGTGTGGTTGTGTGTAATGGTTGTGTGATATGGTGTGGTTGTGTGTTATGGTTGTGTGTTATGGTGTGGTTGTGTGTTATGGTTGTGTGATATGGTGTGGTTGTGTGTAATGGTTGTGTGATATGGTGTGGTTGTGTGGTTGTGTGTGTTATGGTGTGGTTGTGTGTTATTGTGTGGTTGTGTGTTATTGTGTGGTTGTGTGTTATGGTGTGGTTGTGTGTTATGGTTGTGTGTTATGGTGTGGTTGTGTGATATGGTGTGGTTGTGTGTAATGGTTGTGTGATATGGTGTGGTTGTGTGTTATGGTGTGGTTGTGTGATATGGTGTGGTTGTGTGTTATGGTTGTGTGTTATGGTGTGGTTGTGTGTTATGGCGTGGTTGTGTGTAATGGTGTGGTTGCATGGTTGTGTGATATGGTATGGTTGTGTGTTATGGTGTGGTTGTGTGTTATGGTGTGGTTGTGTGTTATGGTGTGGTTGTGTGATATGGTGTGGTTGTGTGTTATGGTGTGGTTGTGTGATATGGTGTGGTTGTGTGATATGGTGTGGTTGTGTGATATGGTGTGGTTGTGTGATATGGTGTGGTTGTGTGATATGGTGTGGTTGTGTGATATGGTGTGGTTGTTTGATATGGTGTGGTTGTGTGTTATGTTGTGGTTGTGTGATACGGTGTGGTTGTGTGATATGGTGTGGTTGTGTGTTATGGTGTGGTTGTGTGTTATGGTGTTGTTGTGTGTTATGGTGTGGTTGTGTGTTATGGTGTTGTTGTGTGATATGGTGTGGTTGTGTGATATGGTGTGGTTGTGTGTTATGGTGTGGTTGTGTGTTATGGTGTGGTTGTGTGGTTGTGTGTTATGGTTGTGTGTTATGGTATGGTTGTGTGTTATGGTGTTGTTGTGTGTTATGGTGTGGTTGTGTGGTTGTGTGTTATGGTGTGGTTGTGTGTTATGGTGTGGTTGTGTGTTATGGTGTGGTTGTGTGTTATGGTGTGGTTGTGTGATATGGTGTGGTTGTGTGATATGGTGTGGTTGTGTGTTATGGTGTGGTTGTGTGTTATGGTGTGGTTGTGTGATATGGTGTGGTTGTGTGATATGGTGTGGTTGTGTGAAATGGTGTGGTTGTGTGATATGGTGTGGTTGTGTGATATGGTGTGGTTGTGTGTTATGGTTGTGTGATATGGTGTGGTTGTGTGTTATGGTGTGGTTGTGTGTTATGGTGTGGTTGTGTGTTATGGTTGTGTGTTATGGTGTTGTTGTGTGTTATGGTGTGGTTGTGTGTGTTATGGTGTGGTTGTGTGTTATGGTGTGGTTGTGTGTTATGGTGTGGTTGCATGGTTGTGTGATATGGTATGGTTGTGTGTTATGGTGTGGTTGTGTGTTATGGTGTGGTTGTATGGTTGTGTGATATGGTATGGTTGTTTGATATGGTGTGGTTGTGTGATATGGTGTGGTTGTGTGTTATGGTGTTGTTGTGTGTTATGGTGTGGTTGTGTGATATGGTGTGGTTGTGTGTAATGGTTGTGTGATATGGTGTGGTTGTGTGTTATGGTGTGGTTGTATGGTTGTGTGATATGGTGTGGTTGTGTGATATGGTGTGGTTGTGTGATATGGTGTGGTTGTGTGTAATGGTTGTGTGATATGGTGTGGTTGTGTGTTATGGTGTGGTTGTGTGTTATGGTGTTGTTGTGTGTTATGGTGTGGTTGTGTGTAATGGTTGTGTGATATGGTGTGGTTGTGTGTTATGGTTGTGTGATATGGTGTGGTTGTGTGTTATGGTTGTGTGATATGGTGTGGTTGTGTGTAATGGTTGTGTGATATGGTGTGGTTGTGTGTGTTATGGTGTGGTTGTGTGTTATGGTGTGGTTGTGTGTTATTGTGTGGTTGTGTGTTATGGTGTGGTTGTGTGTTATGGTTGTGTGTTATGGTGTGGTTGTGTGATATGGTGTGGTTGTGTGTAATGGTTGTGTGATATGGTGTGGTTGTGTGTTATGGTGTGGTTGTGTGTTATGGTGTGGTTGTGTGTTATGGTTGTGTGTTATGGTGTGGTTGTGTGTTATGGCGTGGTTGTGTGATATGGTGTGGTTGTGTGATATGGTGTGGTTGTGTGATATGGTGTGGTTGTGTGATATGGTGTGGTTGTGTGATATGGTGTGGTTGTGTGATATGGTGTGGTTGTGTGATATGGTGTGGTTGTTTGATATGGTGTGGTTGTGTGTTATGTTGTGGTTGTGTGATACGGTGTGGTTGTGTGATATGGTGTGGTTGTGTGTTATGGTGTGGTTGTGTGTTATGGTGTTGTTGTGTGTTATGGTGTGGTTGTGTGTTATGGTGTTGTTGTGTGATATGGTGTGGTTGTGTGATATGGTGTGGTTGTGTGTTATGGTGTGGTTGTGTGTTATGGTGTGGTTGTGTGGTTGTGTGTTATGGTTGTGTGTTATGGTATGGTTGTGTGTTATGGTGTTGTTGTGTGTTATGGTGTGGTTGTGTGGTTGTGTGTTATGGTGTGGTTGTGTGTTATGGTGTGGTTGTGTGTTATGGTGTGGTTGTGTGTTATGGTGTGGTTGTGTGATATGGTGTGGTTGTGTGATATGGTGTGGTTGTGTGTTATGGTGTGGTTGTGTGATATGGTGTGGTTGTGTGATATGGTGTGGTTGTGTGATATGGTGTGGTTGTGTGAAATGGTGTGGTTGTGTGATATGGTGTGGTTGTGTGATATGGTGTGGTTGTGTGTTATGGTTGTGTGATATGGTGTGGTTGTGTGTTATGGTGTGGTTGTGTGTTATGGTGTGGTTGTGTGTTATGGTTGTGTGTTATGGTGTTGTTGTGTGTTATGGTGTGGTTGTGTGTGTTATGGTGTGGTTGTGTGTTATGGTGTGGTTGTGTGTTATGGTGTGGTTGCATGGTTGTGTGATATGGTATGGTTGTGTGTTATGGTGTGGTTGTGTGTTATGGTGTGGTTGTATGGTTGTGTGATATGGTATGGTTGTTTGATATGGTGTGGTTGTGTGATATGGTGTGGTTGTGTGTTATGGTGTTGTTGTGTGTTATGGTGTGGTTGTGTGATATGGTGTGGTTGTGTGTAATGGTTGTGTGATATGGTGTGGTTGTGTGTTATGGTGTGGTTGTATGGTTGTGTGATATGGTGTGGTTGTGTGATATGGTGTGGTTGTGTGATATGGTGTGGTTGTGTGTAATGGTTGTGTGATATGGTGTGGTTGTGTGTTATGGTGTGGTTGTGTGTTATGGTGTTGTTGTGTGTTATGGTGTGGTTGTGTGTAATGGTTGTGTGATATGGTGTGGTTGTGTGTTATGGTGGTGTGATATGGTGTGGTTGTGTGTTCTGGTTGGGTGATATGGTGTGGTTGGGTGTAATGGTTGTGAGATTTGGTGTGGTTGTGTGGTTGTGTGTGTTATGGTGTGGTTGTGTGTTATGGTGTGGTTGTGTGTTATTGTGTGGTTGTGTGTTATGGTGTGGTTGTGTGTTATGGTTGTGTGTTATGGTGTGGTTGTGTGATATGGTGTGGTTGTGTGTAATGGTTGTGTGATATGGTGTGGTTGTGTGTTATGGTGTGGTTGTGTGTTATGGTGTGGTTGTGTGTTATGGTTGTGTGTTATGGTGTGGTTGTGTGTTATGGCGTGGTTGTGTGTAATGGTGTGGTTGCATGGTTGTGTGATATGGTATGGTTGTGTGTTATGGTGTGGTTGTGTGTTATGGTGTGGTTGTGTGTTATGGTGTGGTTGTGTGTTATGGTTGTGTGTTATGGTGTGGTTGTGTGTTATGGCGTGGTTGTGTGATATGGTGTGGTTGTGTGATATGGTGTGGTTGTGTGATATGGTGTGGTTGTGTGATATGGTGTGGTTGTGTGATATGGTGTGGTTGTGTGATATGGTGTGGTTGTGTGATATGGTGTGGTTGTTTGATATGGTGTGGTTGTGTGTTATGTTGTGGTTGTGTGATACGGTGTGGTTGTGTGATATGGTGTGGTTGTGTGTTATGGTGTGGTTGTGTGTTATGGTGTTGTTGTGTGTTATGGTGTGGTTGTGTGTTATGGTGTTGTTGTGTGATATGGTGTGGTTGTGTGATATGGTGTGGTTGTGTGTTATGGTGTGGTTGTGTGTTATGGTGTGGTTGTGTGGTTGTGTGTTATGGTTGTGTGTTATGGTATGGTTGTGTGTTATGGTGTGGTTGTGTGTTATGGTGTGGTTGTGTGATATGGTGTGGTTGTGTGTTATGGTGTGGTTGTGTGATATGGTGTGGTTGAGTGTTATGGTGTGGTTGTGTGATATGGTGTGGTTGTGTGATATGGTGTGGTTGTGTGTTATGGTGTGGTTGTGTGATATGGTGTGGTTGTGTGTTATGGTGTGGTTGTGTGTTATGGTGTGGTTGTGTGTTATGGTGTGGTTGTGTGTTATGGTGTGGTTGTGTGGTCGTGTGTTATGTGTGATATGGTGTGGTTGTGTGTTATGGTTATGTGTGTTATGGTTGTGTGATATGGTGTGGTTGTGTGTTATGGTTGTGTGATATGGTGTGGTTGTGTGTAATGGTTGTGTGATATGGTGTGGTTGTGTGGTTGTGTGTGTTATGGTGTGGTTGTGTGTTATGGTGTGGTTGTGTGTTATTGTGTGGTTGTGTGTTATGGTGTGGTTGTGTGTTATGGTTGTGTGTTATGGTGTGGTTGTGTGATATGGTGTGGTTGTGTGTAATGGTTGTGTGATATGGTGTGGTTGTGTGTTATGGTGTGGTTGTGTGTTATGGTGTGGTTGTGTGTTATGGTTGTGTGTTATGGTGTGGTTGTGTGTTATGGCGTGGTTGTGTGATATGGTGTGGTTGTGTGATATGGTGTGGTTGTGTGATATGGTGTGGTTGTGTGATATGGTGTGGTTGTGTGATATGGTGTGGTTGTGTGATATGGTGTGGTTGTGTGATATGGTGTGGTTGTTTGATATGGTGTGGTTGTGTGTTATGTTGTGGTTGTGTGATACGGTGTGGTTGTGTGATATGGTGTGGTTGTGTGTTATGGTGTGGTTGTGTGTTATGGTGTTGTTGTGTGTTATGGTGTGGTTGTGTGTTATGGTGTTGTTGTGTGATATGGTGTGGTTGTGTGATATGGTGTGGTTGTGTGTTATGGTGTGGTTGTGTGTTATGGTGTGGTTGTGTGGTTGTGTGTTATGGTTGTGTGTTATGGTATGGTTGTGTGTTATGGTGTTGTTGTGTGTTATGGTGTGGTTGTGTGGTTGTGTGTTATGGTGTGGTTGTGTGTTATGGTGTGGTTGTGTGTTATGGTGTGGTTGTGTGTTATGGTGTGGTTGTGTGATATGGTGTGGTTGTGTGATATGGTGTGGTTGTGTGTTATGGTGTGGTTGTGTGATATGGTGTGGTTGTGTGATATGGTGTGGTTGTGTGATATGGTGTGGTTGTGTGAAATGGTGTGGTTGTGTGATATGGTGTGGTTGTGTGATATGGTTTGGTTGTGTGTTATGGTTGTGTGATATGGTGTGGTTGTGTGTTATGGTGTGGTTGTGTGTTATGGTGTGGTTGTGTGTTATGGTTGTGTGTTATGGTGTTGTTGTGTGTTATGGTGTGGTTGTGTGTGTTATGGTGTGGTTGTGTGTTATGGTGTGGTTGTGTGTTATGGTGTGGTTGCATGGTTGTGTGATATGGTATGGTTGTGTGTTATGGTGTGGTTGTGTGTTATGGTGTGGTTGTATGGTTGTGTGATATGGTATGGTTGTTTGATATGGTGTGGTTGTGTGATATGGTGTGGTTGTGTGTTATGGTGTTGTTGTGTGTTATGGTGTGGTTGTGTGATATGGTGTGGTTGTGTGTAATGGTTGTGTGATATGGTGTGGTTGTGTGTTATGGTGTGGTTGTATGGTTGTGTGATATGGTGTGGTTGTGTGATATGGTGTGGTTGTGTGATATGGTGTGGTTGTGTGTTATGGTGTGGTTGTGTGTTATGGTGTTGTTGTGTGTTATGGTGTGGTTGTGTGTAATGGTTGTGTGATATGGTGTGGTTGTGTGTTATGGTTGTGTGATATGGTGTGGTTGTGTGTTATGGTTGTGTGATATGGTGTGGTTGTGTGTAATGGTTGTGAGATATGGTGTGGTTGTGTGGTTGTGTGTGTTATGGTGTGGTTGTGTGTTATGGTGTGGTTGTGTGTTATTGTGTGGTTGTGTGTTATCGTGTGGTTGTGTGTTATGGTTGTGTGTTATGGTGTGGTTGTGTGATATGGTGTGGTTGTGTGTAATGGTTGTGTGATATGGTGTGGTTGTGTGTTATGGTGTGGTTGTGTGTTATGGTGTGGTTGTGTGTTATGGTTGTGTGTTATGGTGTGGTTGTGTGATATGGTGTGGTTGTGTGTAATGGTTGTGTGATATGGTGTGGTTGTGTGTTATGGTGTGGTTGTGTGTTATGGTGTGGTTGTGTGTTATGGTTGTGTGTTATGGTGTGGTTGTGTGTTATGGTGTTGTTGTGTGTTATGGTGTGGTTGTGTGGTTGTGTGTTATGGTGTGGTTGTGTGTTATGGTGTGGTTGTGTGTTATGGTGTGGTTGTGTGTTATGGTGTGGTTGTGTGATATGGTGTGGTTGTGTGATATGGTGTGGTTGTGTGTTATGGTGTGGTTGTGTGATATGGTGTGGTTGTGTGATATGGTGTGGTTGTGTGATATGGTGTGGTTGTGTGAAATGGTGTGGTTGTGTGATATGGTGTGGTTGTGTGATATGGTTTGGTTGTGTGTTATGGTTGTGTGATATGGTGTGGTTGTGTGTTATGGTGTGGTTGTGTGTTATGGTTGTGTGTTATGGTGTTGTTGTGTGTTATGGTGTGGTTGTGTGTGTTATGGTGTGGTTGTGTGTTATGGTGTGGTTGTGTGTTATGGTGTGGTTGCATGGTTGTGTGATATGGTATGGTTGTGTGTTATGGTGTGGTTGTGTGTTATGGTGTGGTTGTATGGTTGTGTGATATGGTATGGTTGTTTGATATGGTGTGGTTGTGTGATATGGTGTGGTTGTGTGTTATGGTGTTGTTGTGTGTTATGGTGTGGTTGTGTGATATGGTGTGGTTGTGTGTAATGGTTGTGTGATATGGTGTGGTTGTGTGATATGGTGTGGTTGTGTGATATGGTGTGGTTGTGTGATATGGTGTGGTTGTGTGTAATGGTTGTGTGATATGGTGTGGTTGTGTGTTATGGTGTGGTTGTGTGTTATGGTGTTGTTGTGTGTTATGGTGTGGTTGTGTGTAATGGTTGTGTGATATGGTGTGGTTGTGTGTTATGGTTGTGTGATATGGTGTGGTTGTGTGTTATGGTTGTGTGATATGGTGTGGTTGTGTGTAATGGTTGTGAGATATGGTGTGGTTGTGTGGTTGTGTGTGTTATGGTGTGGTTGTGTGTTATGGTGTGGTTGTGTGTTATTGTGTGGTTGTGTGTTATGGTGTGGTTGTGTGTTATGGTTGTGTGTTATGGTGTGGTTGTGTGATATGGTGTGGTTGTGTGTAATGGTTGTGTGATATGGTGTGGTTGTGTGTTATGGTGTGGTTGTGTGTTATGGTGTGGTTGTGTGTTATGGTTGTGTGTTATGGTGTGGTTGTGTGTTATGGCGTGGTTGTGTGTAATGGTGTGGTTGCATGGTTGTGTGATATGGTATGGTTGTGTGTTATGGTGTGGTTGTGTGTTATGGTGTGGTTGTGTGTTATGGTGTGGTTGGGTGTTATGGTGTGGTTGTGTGATATGGTGTGGTTGTGTGATATGGTGTGGTTGTGTGTTATGGTGTGGTTGTGTGATATGGTGTGGTTGTGTGATATGGTGTGGTTGTGTGATATGGTGTGGTTGTGTGATATGGTGTTGTTGTGTGATATGGTGTGGTTGTGTGATATGGTGTGGTTGTGTGATATGGTGTGGTTGTGTGTTATGGTGTGGTTGTGTGATATGGTGTGGTTGTGTGATATGGTGTGGTTGTGTGTTATGGTATGGTTGTGTGATATGGTGTGGTTGTGTGATATGGTGTGGTTGAGTGATATGGTGTTGTTGTGTGATATGGTGTGGTTGTGTGATATGGTGTGGTTGTGTGTTATGGTGTGGTTGTGTGATATGGTGTGGTTGTGTGATATGGTGTGGTTGTGTGTTATGGTGTGGTTGTGTGTTATGGTGTGGTTGTGTGATATGGTGTGGTTGTGTGATATGGTGTTGTTGTGTGATATGGTGTGGTTGTGTGATATGGTGTGGTTGTGTGTTATGGTGTGGTTGTGTGTTATGGTGTGGTTGTGTGTTATGGTGTGGTTGTGTGTTATGGTGTGGTTGTGTGGTCGTGTGTTATGGTGTGGTTGTGTGATATGGTGTGGTTGTGTGATATGGTGTGTTTGTGTGATATGGTGTGGTTGTGTGTTATGGTGTGGTTGTGTGATATGGTGTGGTTGTGTGATATGGTGTGGTTGTGTGTTATGGTGTGGTTGTGTGTTATGGTGTGGTTGTGTGATATGGTGTGGTTGTGTGTTATGGTGTGGTTGTGTGATATGGTGTGGTTGTGTGTTATGGTGTGGTTGTGTGATATGGTGTGGTTGTGTGATATGGTGTGTTTGTGTGATATGGTGTGGTTGTGTGTTATGGTGTGGTTGTGTGATATGGTGTGGTTGTGTGATATGGTGTGGTTGTGTGTTATGGTGTGGTTGTGTGTTATGGTGTGGTTGTGTGATATGGTGTGGTTGTGTGTTATGGTGTGGTTGTGTGATATGGTGTGGTTGTGTGTTATGGTGTGGTTGTGTGATATGGTGTGGTTGTGTGATATGGTGTGGTTGTGTGTTATGGTGTGGTTGTGTGTTATGGTGTGGTTGTGTGATATGGTGTGGTTGTGTGATATGGTGTGGTTGTGTGTTATGGTGTGGTTGTGTGTTATGGTGTGGTTGTGTGATCTGGTGTGGTTGTGTGTTCTGGTGTGGTTGTGTGATATGGTGTGGTTGTGTGTTATGGTGTGGTTGTGTGATATGGTGTGGTTGTGTGATATGGTGTGTTTGTGTGATATGGTGTGGTTGTGTGTTATGGTGTGGTTGTGTGATATGGTGTGGTTGTGTGATATGGTGTGGTTGTGTGTTATGGTGTGGTTGTGTGTTATGGTGTGGTTGTGTGATATGGTGTGGTTGTGTGTTATGGTGTGGTTGTGTGATATGGTGTGGTTGTGTGTTATGGTGTGGTTGTGTGATATGGTGTGGTTGTGTGATATGGTGTGGTTGTGTGTTATGGTGTGGTTGTGTGTTATGGTGTGGTTGTGTGATATGGTGTGGTTGTGTGATGTGGTTGTGTGTTATGGTGTGGTTGTGTGTTATGGTGTGGTTGTGTGATATGGTGTGGTTGTGTGATATGGTGTGGTTGTGTGTTATGGTGTGGTTGTGTGTTATGGTGTGGTTGTGTGTTATGGTGTGGTTGTGTGTTATGGTGTGGTTGTGTGTTATGGTGTGGTTGTGTGATATGGTGTGGTTGTGTGTTATGGTGTGGTTGTGTGATATGGTGTGGTTGTGTGTTATGGTGTGGTTGTGTGATATGGTGTGGTTGTGTGATATGGTGTGGTTGTGTGATATGGTGTGGTTGTGTGATATGGTGTGGTTGTGTGTTATGGTGTGGTTGTGTGATATGGTGTGGTTGTGTGTTATGGTATGGTTGTGTGTTATGGTGTGGTTGTGTGTTATGGTGTGGTTGTGTGTTATGGTGTGGTTGTGTGATATGGTGTGGTTGTGTGTTATGGTGTGGTTGTGTGATATGGTGTGGTTGTGTGTAATGGTTGTGTGATATGGTGTGGTTGTGTGTTATGGTGTGGTTGTGTGATATGGTGTGGTTGTGTGATATGGTGTGGTTGTGTGTTATGGTGTGGTTGTGTGTTATGGTGTGGTTGTGTGTTATGGTGTGGTTGTGTGTTATGGTGTGGTTGTGTGTTATGGTGTGGTTGTGTGTTATGGTGTGTTTGTGTGTTATGGTGTGGTTGTGTGTAATGGTGTGGTTGTGTGATATGGTGTGGTTGTGTGTAATGGTTGTGTGATATGGTGTGGTTGTGTGTTATGGTGTGGTTGTGTGTTATGGTGTGGTTGTGTGATATGGTGTGGTTGTGTGATATGGTGTGGTTGTGTGTTATGGTGTGGTTGTGTGTTATGGTGTGGTTGTTTGTTATGGTGTGGTTGTGTGTTATGGTGTGGTTGTGTGATATGGTGTGGTTGTGTGATATGGTGTGGTTGTGTGTTATGGTGTGGTTGTGTGTTATGGTGTGGTTGTGTGATATGGTGTGGTTGTGTGTTATGGTGTGGTTGTGTGATATGGTGTGGTTGTGTGATATGGTGTGTTTGTGTGATATGGTGTGGTTGTGTGTTATGGTGTGGTTGTGTGTTATGGTGTGGTTGTGTGTTATGGTGTGGTTGTGTGTTATGGTGTGGTTGTGTGGTCGTGTTATGGTGTGGTTGTGTGATATGGTGTGGTCGTGTGATATGGTGTGTTTGTGTGAATTGGTGTGGTTGTGTGTTATGGTGTGGTTGTGTGATATGGTGTGGTTGTGTGATATGGTGTGGTTGTGTGTTATGGTGTGGTTGTGTGTTATGGTGTGGTTGTGTGATATGGTGTGGTTGTGTGTTATGGTGTGGTTGTGTGATATGGTGTGGTTGTGTGTTATGGTGTGGTTGTGTGATATGGTGTGGTTGTGTGATATGGTGTGTTTGTGTGATATGGTGTGGTTGTGTGTTATGGTGTGGTTGTGTGATATGGTGTGGTTGTGTGATATGGTGTGGTTGTGTGTTATGGTGTGGTTGTGTGTTATGGTGTGGTTGTGTGATATGGTGTGGTTGTGTGTTATGGTGTGGTTGTGTGATATGGTGTGGTTGTGTGTTATGGTGTGGTTGTGTGATATGGTGTGGTTGTGTGATATGGTGTGGTTGTGTGTTATGGTGTGGTTGTGTGTTATGGTGTGGTTGTGTGATATGGTGTGGTTGTGTGATGTGGTTGTTTGTTATGGTGTGGTTGTGTGTTATGGTGTGGTTGTGTGATATGGTGTGGTTGTGTGATATGGTGTGGTTGTGTGTTATGGTGTGGTTGTGTGTTATGGTGTGGTTGTGTGTTATGGTGTGGTTGTGTGTTATGGTGTGGTTGTGTGTTATGGTGTGGTTGTGTGATATGGTGTGGTTGTGTGTTATGGTGTGGTTGTGTGATATGGTGTGGTTGTGTGTTATGGTGTGGTTGTGTGTTATGGTGTGGTTGTGTGTTATGGTGTGGTTGTGTGATATGGTGTGGTTGTGTGATATGGTGTGGTTGTGTGTTATGGTGTGGTTGTGTGTTATGGTGTGGTTGTGTGATATGGTGTGGTTGTGTGTTATGGTGTGGTTGTTTGTTATGGTGTGGTTGTGTGTTATGGTGTGGTTGTGTGTTATGGTGTGGTTGTGTGATATGGTGTGGTTGTGTGTTATGGTGTGGTTGTGTGTTATGGTGTGGTTGTGTGTTATGGTGTGGTTGTGTGTTATGGTGTGGTTGTGTGTTATGGTGTGGTTGTGTGTTATGGTGTGGTTGTGTGATATGGTGTGGTTGTGTGTTATGGTGTGGTTGTGTGTTCTGGTGTGGTTGTATATCCATAAATGCTGCATCCATAATATTCGTCCTAGTGACAAAACAGTGGTATTGAATGGTGTCCGTTAGCATTCATCTATGTGTACAGTATAACCTCCCTACCTCACAGTGAAGCTCACTGGTTCAGACAGGACAACTGGTTGTGACTGTGTGTCTGTATGTGTGTCTGTCTGTGTGTGTGTCTGTCTGTGTGTGTGTGTGTGTGTGTGTGTGTGTGTGTGTGTGTGTGTGTGTCTGTGTGTGTCTGTGTGTGTCTGTCTGTGTGTCTGTGTGTGTATCTGTGTGTGTGTCTGTGTGTGTGTCTGTGTGTGTGTGTGTGTGTGTCTGTGTGTGTGTCTGTGTGAGTGACTGTGTGTCTGTCTGTGTGTGTGTGTGTCTCTGTGTGTGTGTGTGTGTGTCTGTGTGTGTCTGTGTGTGTCTGTGTGTGTCTGTGTGTGTGTGTAATCCGTGCGTATTCTCCGGTATATATATATACCTGCAGGTGTTTGACAGTGAAGACCACCGGTTCAGACAGATAGACCTTGTTGCTGTCCTTGTTGATAGAAGCAGTAATAACAGGAGAGTTGACTATGACAGAGTAGTTAGGGTAGAGAGCCTCGCTGCCCAGACCAACACTGGCATTATCTGTAGACAGGTAGGAGCCCAGGTTCCTGTAGAGGACGAACACCATACGGATCTCACCTGGTGGGGGAGACAACACACTGCAATGTCACTGGCTGCTCAGACATGCAGGGAGATATTAGGACAAGTATTCAGACATGCAGGGAGATATTAGGACAATTAATTAGACATTCAGGGAGATATTAGGACAGGTAATTAGGTCTTCATGGTGATATTAGGACAAGTAATTAGACATTCTGGGAGATATTAGGACAAGTAATTAGACATTCTGAGAGATATTAGGACAAGTAATTAGACATTCAGGGAGATATTAGGACAAGTAATTATATTGTCATGGGGATATTAGGACAAGTAATTAGACATTCTGGGAGATATTAGGACAATTAATTAGATCGTCATGGGGATATTAGGACAAGTAATTCGACATTCTGGGAGATATTGGGACAAGTAATTATATCGTCATGGGGATATTAGGACAAGTAATTAGACATTCTGGGAGATATTAGGACAAGTAGTTAGATCGTCATGGGGATATTAGGACAAGTAATTAGACATTCTGGGAGATATTAGGACAAGTAATTAGACATTCTGAGAGATATTAGGACAAGTAATTAGACATTCAGGGAGATATTAGGACAAGTAATTATATTGTCATGGGGATATTAGGACAAGTAATTAGACATTCTGGGAGATATTAGGACAAGTAATTAGATCGTCATGGGGATATTAGGACAAGTAATTCGACATTCTGGGAGATATTGGGACAAGTAATTAGATCGTCATGGGGATATTAGGACAAGTAATTAGACATTCTGGGAGATATTAGGACAAGTAGTTAGATCGTCATGGGGATATTAGGACAAGTAATTAGACATTGGGAGATATTAGGACAAGTAATTAGATCGTCATGGGGATATTAGGACAAGTAGTTAGACATTCTGGGAGATATTAGGACAAGTAATTAGGTCTTCAGGGAGATATTAGGGGTTGAATTTTAACAGTGAATACAGTGAGGTATAGGAACAAGGCAGGTGGTTGATTTGAAAACTGTGATATATCAATTGCCAGTCATTTGCATGTCCTCTGAGAGGTGTGGGATAGGACAGGGTGGAATAGAGTTGAATTGAATAGAATGGCTTGCAAACACACAGTAAACTGTTGAGACCCATGGTTAATGGTTACGTGTGGGGTGTAAATGATGTGTTCTTAAATGTCAGACAATAATGTCAGAAATGAATTCAAAAGTCTCTCTGAAGTAGGACTGTGATCAGTGTCTTTAAGCAAATAACTATTGTATTACATGATATGAAATTCACCCGAGGAGAATATACAGAGAGAAATATGAGGATGAGTTTAATGTTTCTATTGTAGAGTCAATATATGTATCTCAGTTGAGTAGAAAATACTAGAATAGAGTAGAATAGAGTAGAGTATAATAGAATAGAGTATAATAGAGTAGAATAGTTTAGAATAGAGTAGAGTAGAATAGAACATCATAGCATAGAGTAGAATAGAATAGAGTAGAGTAGAGTAGAATAGAGTAGAGTAGAATAGAATAGAGTAGACTAGAATAGAACATAATAGCGTAGAGTAGAATAGAGTAGAGTAGAGTAGAATAGAGAATAATAGTGTAGAGTAGAGTAGAATAGAGTAGAATAGAGTAGTGTAGAGTAGAATAGAGTAGAGTAGAATAGTGTAGAATAGAGTAGAGTAGAGTAGAGTAGAATTGAGAAGAATAGTGTAGAGTAGATTAGAGTAGAATAGAATAGAGTAGATTAGAGTAGAATAGACTAGAGTAGAATAGAGTAGAGTAAAATAGAGTAGAATAGAGTAGAAGAAAGTAGAGTAGAATAGAGTAGAATATAGTAGAGTAGAGTAGAATAGAGTAGAATACAGTAGAGTAGAGTAGAATAGAGTAGAATAGTGTAGAATAGAGAAAGAGTGGAGTAGAGCACAATCGAGTAGAGTAGAATAGAGTAGAATAGAGTAGAATAGAGTAGAGTAGAATAGAGTAGAATAGAGTATAAAATAGTAGAGTAGAATATAGTAGAGTAGAATAGAGTAGCATAGAGTAGAATAGAATAGAGTAGAATAGAGTAGAGTAGAATAGAATAGTGCAGCATAGAGAAGAAAATAGTAAAATATAGTAGAGTAGAGTAGAATAGAGTAGAGTGGAATATAGTAGAATATAGTAGAGTAGAATAGAGTAGAGTATAATATGGTAGAATATAGTAGAGTAGAAAACAGTAGAGTAGATTATAATAGACTAGAATAGAGTAGATTGGAATAGAGTAGAATAGAGCAGATTAGAATAGAGTATAATAGAGTAGAGTAAAGTAGAATAGAGTAGAATAGAGTAGAGTAAAGTAGAATAGAGTAGAATAGAGTAGAATAGTGTAAAGAAGAGAAGAATAGAGTAGAATAGTGTAAAGTAGAGTAGAATAGAGTAGAATAGTGTAAAGTAGAGTAGAATAGAGTAGAATAGAGTAGAATAGTGTAGAATAGAGAAAGAGTGGAGTAGAGCACAATCGAGTAGAGTAGAATAGAGTAGAATAGTGTAAAGTAGAGTAGAATAGAGTAGAATAGTGTAAAGTATAGTAGAATAGAGTAGCATAGTGTAAAGTATAGTAGAATAGAGTAGAATAGTGTAAAGTAGAGTAGAATAGAGTAGAATAGTGTAAAGTAGAGTAGAATAGAGTAGCATAGAGTAGAATAGTGTAGAATAGAGAAAGAGTGGAGTAGAGCACAATCGAGTAGAGTAGAATAGAGTAGAATAGTGTAAAGTAGAGTAGAATAGAGTAGAATAGTGTAAAGTAGAGTAGAATAGAGTAGCATAGTGTAAAGTAGAGTAGAATAGAGTAGCATAGTGTAAAGTAGAGTAGAATAGAGTAGAATAGAGTAGAATAGTGTAAAGTAGAGTAGAATAGAGTAGAATAGAGTAGAATAGTGTAAAGTAGAGTAGAATAGAGTAGAATAGTGTAAAGTATAGTAGAATAGAGTAGCATAGTGTAAAGTATAGTAGAATAGAGTAGAATAGTGTAAAGTAGAGTAGAATAGAGTAGAATAGTGTAAAGTAGAGTAGAATAGAGTAGCATAGAGTAGAATAGTGTAGAATAGAGAAAGAGTGGAGTAGAGCACAATCGAGTAGAGTAGAATAGAGTAGAATAGTGTAAAGTAGAGTAGAATAGAGTAGAATAGTGTAAAGTAGAGTAGAATAGAGTAGCATAGTGTAAAGTAGAGTAGAATAGAGTAGCATAGTGTAAAGTAGAGTAGAATAGAGTAGAATAGAGTAGAATAGTGTAAAGTAGAGTAGAATAGAGTAGAATAGTGTAAAGTAGAGTAGAAAAGAGTAGCATAGTGTAAAGTAGAGTAGAATAGAGTA
>NC_092165.1:5718712-5726212 GCF_045791955.1 Oncorhynchus clarkii lewisi | reverse complement strand
CACACACACACACACACACACACACACACACACACACACACACACACACACACACACAAACATATACACACACACACTAAATTGTATTTTCTTTCTGCTTGGCAGAATCTCCAGGCAGAACAGAGCTAGTTATCATGGCTGCATGCACATCACATCCCCCCACTATCCTCCCCTCTCCTCTCCCTCTCCTCTTATCCCCCTCTCCTCCTCCTCCCCTCTCCTGTCATCCTCCTCCCCTCTCCTCTACTGTCATCCTCCTACCCTCTCCTCTCCTGTCATCCACCCATTCTCCTCTCCTCTCCCCCTCCTCCCCTCTCCTCTCATTCTCCTCCCCCTCTTATCCTCCTCTCCTCTCCCCCTCCTCTCCTCTCCTGTCATCCCCCCACTCTCCTCTCCTTCTCCTCCCCTCTACTCCTCCTTCCCTCTCCTCTTATCCCGCTCTCCTCCTCCTCCCCTCTCCTGTCATCCTCCTCCCCTCTCCTCTCCTGTCATCCGCCCACTCTCCTCTCCTCTCCTCTCCCCCTCCTCCCCTCTCCTCTCATTCTCCTCCCCCTCTTATCCTCCTCTCCTCCGCCTCTTATCCTCCTCTCATCTCCCCCTCCTCCCCTCTCCTCTCCCTCTCCTCTCCTCCCCCTCCTCCCCTCTCCTCTCCTCCCCCTCTTATCCCCCTCCTCCCCTCTCCTCTCCCCTCTCCTCTCCTCCCCCTCTCCTCTCCCTCTCCTCTCCTCCCCTCTCCCCCCCTCTCCTCTCCTCTCCTCCCCCTCTTATCCTCCTCTCCTCTCCCTCTCCTCTCCTCCCACTCTTATCCTCCTCTCCTCTCCCCCTCCTCTCCTCTCCTGTCATCCCCCCACTCTCCTCTCCTTCTCCTCCCCTCTACTCCTCCTTCCCTCTCCTCTTATCCCGCTCTCCTCCTCCTCCCCTCTCCTGTCATCCTCCTCCCCTCTCCTCTCCTGTCATCCGCCCACTCTCCTCTCCTCTCCTCTCCCCCTCCTCCCCTCTCCTCTCATTCTCCTCCCCCTCTTATCCTCCTCTCCTCTCCCTCTCCTCTCCTCCCTCTCTTATCCTCCTCTCATCTCCCCCTCCTCCCCTCTCCTCTCCCTCTACTCTCCTCCCCCTCCTCCCCTCTCCTCCCCCTCTTATCCCCCTCCTCCCCTCTCCTCTCCCCTCTTCTCTCCTCCCCCTCTCCTCTCCCTCTCCTCTCCTCCCCTCTCCCCCCTCTCCTCTCCTCTCCTCCCCCTCTTATCCTCCTCTCCTCTCCCTCTCCTCTCCTCCCCTCTTCTCTCCCTCTCCTCCCCTCTCCTCTCCTCTCCCCATCCTCCCCCTCTCCTCTATGCCTTTCTTCTCCTCTGTAATTCCTCTATCATCTCTACTCCCAGGAATAGTACAGTACAGTATTTTAGTACCCGGAACAATGGAGAGAAAAAAACATTTCATTTGTTCTTCTCTTCCGCCGGGTCAGGTGATGAAATGATGCCTTTGAGCAATGAACGTTTCATCTCTACACTGAGCTCTCTCTCTCGCTCCTTTTCTCCTCTGTATGTCTCTCTCTCTCGCTCCTTTTCTCCTCTCTCTCTCTCTCTTTCTCCTTTTCTCCCTGTCTCTCTCTCTCTCTCTCTCTCTCGCTCCTTTTCTCCTCTGTCTGTCTCTCTCTCTCTCTCTCTCTCACTCCTTTTCTCTTCTCTCTCTCTCTCTTTCTCCTTTTCTCCCTGTCTCTCTCTCTCTTGCTCCTTTTGTCCTCTGTCTGTCTCTCTCTCTCTCGCTCTCTTTCTCTCTCTCTCTCTTTCTCTCTCTCTCTGTCTCTCTCTCTCTCTCGCTCCTTTTCTCCTCTCTCTCTCCCTTTCTCCTTTTCTCCCTGTCTCTCTCTCTTTCTCGTCTGTCTGTCTGTCTGTGTCTCTCTCTCTCTCTCTCCCTGTCTCTCTCTCACTCTCTCTGTCTCTCTCTCTCTCTCTCTCTCTCTCTACTTTTCTTTAGATTATCCTCCCTCCCTCATTTTATGATTTAATATTTTCACACTTTCCTGCACATCATCCCCCCATTAGTGTCTGAGAGTCACTGGTCCGTCAGAAATAGAACAGAGAGGGGAGGAAGAGAATGTGATCGAGGGAGGGAGGAAAGACGGACGGGAGGTAAGACGAGGCAGGGGAGGAAAGATGAGGGAGGGGAGGAAAGATGAGGGAGGGAGGGGAGGAAAGATGGAGGGGAGGAAAGATGAGGGAGGGAGGAAAGATGAGAGAGGGAGGAAAGATGAGGGAGGGGATGAAAGATGGAGGGGAGGAAAGATGAGGGAGGGGAGGAAAGATGGAGGGGAGGAAAGATGGAGGGGAGGAAAGATGAGGGAGGGGAGGAAAGATGGAGGGGAGGAAAGATGAGGGAGGGGAGGAAAGATGGAGGGGAGGAAAGATGAGGGAGGGGAGGAAAGATGAGGGAGGGGAGGAAAGATGGAGGGGAGGAAAGATGGAGGGGAGGAAAGATGAGGGAGGGGAGGAAAGATGAGGGGGGGAAAGATGGAGGGGGGAAAGATGAGGGAGGGAGGAAAGATGAGGGAGGGGAGGAAAGATGAGGGAGGGGAGGAAAGATGAGGGAGGGGAGGAAATATGAGGGGGGAAAGATGGAGGGGGGAAACATGAGGGAGGGAGGAAAGATGAGGGAGGGGAGGAAAGATGAGGGAGGGGAGGAAAGATGAGGAAAGAGGGAGGGGGAATGGAAGAGAGGGGAGACCAAGGCCCCAGTATATTTAGAAGTGACCCAAAGAAAAAAAGCAAGCCACTTGGGGTCCATCATCCACCATATTTAAACACTATAAACTTAACATCACCCAGGGTCACTAACACAGTCAGGCTTCACAGTTTTAAACTCACCCAGGGTCACTAACACAGTCAGGCTTCACAGATTTAAACTCACTGAGGGTCACTAACACAGTCAGGCTTCACAGTTTTAAACTCACCCAGGGTCACTAACACAGTCAGGCTTCACAGATTTAAACTCACTGAGGGTCACTAACACAGTCAGGCTTCACAGTGTTAAACTCACCCAGGGTCACTAACACAGTCAGGCTTCACAGTTTTAAACTCACCCAGGGTCACTAACACAGTCAGGCTTCACAGATTTAAACTCACTGAGGGTCACTAACATAGTCAGGCTTCACAGTGTTAAACTCACCCAGGGTCACTAACACAGTCAGGCTTCACAGTTTTAAACTCACCCAGGGTCACTAACAGTCAGGCTTCACAGTTTTAAACTCAACAAGGGTCACTAACACAGTCAGGCTTCACAGTTTTAAACTCAACGAGGGTCACTAACACAGTCAGGCTTCACAGTTTTAAACTCACCCAGGGTCACTAACACAGTCAGGTTTCACAGTTTTAAACTCACCCAGGGTCACTAACAGTCAGGCTTCACAGTTTTAAACTCACTGAGGGTCATTACGACAGTCAGGTTTCACAGTTTTAAACTCACCCAGGGTCACCAACACAGTCAGGCTTTACAGTTTTAAACTCACCCAGGGTCACTAACAGTCAGGCTTCACAGTTTTAAACTCACTGAGGGTCATTACGACAGTCAGGCTTCACAGTTTTAAACTCACCCAGGGTCATTACGACAGTAAGGGAATACCCCCCTGAATTGTACAAAAATGAATGTCAAGAGATTGGCATTGGACAAACCATGTACACGATGTCCAATACCACCCAAAGCGGCGTTGATTCGTGCAAAGTATATGGCAAATGCCATATGGCAATTGCCAATTGTAACACCTCAAAAATCCAACAGGGGGCGAGTGCGCTCCACCTGGGTTTTTCATATTGTCAGGCTTCACAGATTTAAACTCACTGAGGGTCACTAACACAGTCAGGCTTCACAGTTTTAAACTCACCCAGGGTCACTAACACAGTCAGGCTTCACAGTTTTAAACTCACCCAGGGTCACTAACACAGTCAGGCTTCACAGATTTAAACTCACTGAGGGTCACTAACACAGTCAGGCTTCACAGTTTTAAACTCACCCAGGGTCACTAACAGTCAGGCTTCACAGTGTTAAACTCACGCAGGGTCACTAACAGTCAGGCTTCACAGTTTTAAACTCACCCAGGGTCACTAACACAGTCAGGCTTCACAGTTTTAAACTCAACGAGGGTCACTAACACAGTCAGGCTTCACAGTTTTAAACTCACCCAGGGTCACTAACACAGTCAGGTTTCACAGTTTTAAACTCACCCAGGGTCACTAACAGTCAGGCTTCACAGTTTTAAACTCACTGAGGGTCATTACGACAGTCAGGTTTCACAGTTTTAAACTCACCCAGGGTCACTAACAGTCAGGCTTCACAGTTTTAAACTCACTGAGGGTCATTACGACAGTCAGGCTTCACAGTTTTAAACTCACCCAGGGTCATTACGACAGTCAGGCTTCACAGATTTAAACTCACTGAGGGTCACTAACACAGTCAGGCTTCACAGTTTTAAACTCACCCAGGGTCACTAACACAGTCAGGCTTCACAGTTTTAAACTCACCCAGGGTCACTAACACAGTCAGGCTTCACAGATTTAAACTCACTGAGGGTCACTAACACAGTCAGGCTTCACAGTTTAAACTCACCCAGGGTCACTAACACAGTCAGGCTTCACAGTTTTAAACTCACCCAGGGCCACTAACACAGTCAGGCTTCACAGTTTTAAACTCAACAAGGGTCACTAACACAGTCAGGCTTCACAGTTTTAAACTCACTGAGGGTCATTACGACAGTCAGGATTCACAGATTTAAACTCACTAAGGGTCACTAACACAGTCAGGTTTCACAGTTTTAAACTCACCCAGGGTCACTAACACAGTCAGGCTTCACAGAGTTAAACTCACCCAGGGTCACTAACACAGTCAGGCTTCACAGTGTTAAACTCACTGAGGGTCATTACGACAGTCAGGCTTCACAGTTTTAAACTCACCGAGGGTCCCTAACACAGTCAGGCTTCACAGTGTTAAACTCACTGAGGGTCACTAACACAGTCAGGCTTCACAGTTTTAAACTCAACAAGGGTCACTAACACAGTCAGGCTTCACAGTTTTAAACTCACTGAGGGTCATTACGACAGTCAGGATTCACAGATTTAAACTCACTAAGGGTCACTAACACAGTCAGGTTTCACAGTTTTAAACTCACCCAGGGTCACTAACACAGTCAGGCTTCACAGAGTTAAACTCACCCAGGGTCACTAACACAGTCAGGCTTCACAGTGTTAAACTCACTGAGGGTCATTACGACAGTCAGGCTTCACAGTTTTAAACTCACCGAGGGTCCCTAACACAGTCAGGCTTCACAGTGTTAAACTCACTGAGGGTCACTAACACAGTCAGGCTTCACAGTTTTAAACTCACCCAGGGTCACTAACACAGTCAGGCCTCACAGTTTTAAACTCACTGAGGGTCATTACGACAGTCAGGCTTCACAGTTTTAAACTCACCGAGGGTCCCTAACACAGTCAGGCTTCACAGTGTTAAACTCACTGAGGGTCACTAACACAGTCAGGCTTCACAGTTTTAAACTCACCCAGGGTCACTAACACAGTCAGGCTTCACAGTTTTAAACTCACCCAGGGTCACAAACACAGTCAGGCTTCACAGTTTTAAACTCACTGAGGGTCACTAACACAGCCTGTAGATTATTCCATGCCTCTGGTGCACAACAGGAGAAGACAGTCTTGCCTTAACTC
Organism: Oncorhynchus clarkii lewisi; assembly: GCF_045791955.1. Lineage (NCBI taxonomy): Eukaryota > Metazoa > Chordata > Actinopteri > Salmoniformes > Salmonidae > Oncorhynchus > Oncorhynchus clarkii. The sequence goes on along the minus strand of NC_092165.1, from coordinate 5,720,510 downwards.
TTTAAGTAGAAACCAGCTAGTTGACCATGTCTGGTAACTGGTAGAGGACCTGGGGACTAGTAACAACCAGCTAGTAGACCTGGGGACTAGTAATGACCAGCTAGTAGACCATGTCTGGTAACTGGTAGAGGACCTGGGGACTAGTAACGACCAGCTAGTAGACCTGGGGACTAGTAACAACCAGCTAGTTGACCATGTCTGGTAACTGGTAGAAGACCTGGGGACTAGTAACGACCAGCTAGAAGACCATGTCTGGTAACTGGTAGAGGACCTGGGGACTAGTAACGACCAGCTAGTTGACCATTTCTGGTAACTGGTAGAGGACCTGGGGACTACTAACGACCAGCTAGTAGACCTGGGGACTAGTAACGACCAGCTAGTAGACCTGGGGACTAGTAACGACCAGCTAGTAGACCTGGGGACTAGTAACGACCAGCTACTAGACCATGTCTGGTAACTGGTAGAGGACCTGGGGACTAGTAACGACCAGCTAGTAGACCTGGGGACTAGTAACGACCAGCTAGTAGACCATGTCTGGTAACTGGTAGAGGACCTGGGGACTAGTAACGACCAGCTAGTAGACCTGGGGACTAGTAACAACCAGCTAGTTGACCATTTCTGGTAACTGGTAGAGGACCTGGGGACTACTAACGACCAGCTAGTAGACCTGGGGACTAGTAACGACCAGCTAGTAGACCTGGGGACTAGTAACGACCAGCTAGTAGACCTGGGGACTAGTAACGACCAGCTAGTAGACCATGTCTGGTAACTGGTAGAGGACCTGGGGACTAGTAACGACCAGCTAGTAGACCTGGGGACTAGTAACGACCAGCTAGTAGACCATGTCTGGTAACTGGTAGAGGACCTGGGGACTAGTAACGACCAGCTAGTAGACCTGGGGACTAGTAATGACCAGCTAGTAGACCATGTCTGGTAACTGGTAGAGGACCTGGGGACTAGTAACGACCAGCTAGTAGACCTGGGGACTAGTAACGACCAGCTAGTAGACCTGGGGACTAGTAACGACCAGCTAGTAGACCTGGGGACTAGTAACGACCAGCTAGTAGACCACGTGGATATGGATTACTGTGTCATGTCTGTGACTATCATTAAACGTGAAGACTTATTGCATCAAATTAATTCTCTATGTGTAATTATTATTATGTGATTAAACTAATCATGTTAACTTTAATTAACTAGGAAGTCGGGGCACCACGGGAAATTGTTTATAGAGTCTCTATTTCCCGAATCGACTCTTCAGATATTTTCATATCTTGTCGATTAGTCTTGTATTAATGTATAATTATTACTTTATCAGTTCTCATTACTGAAAGTCACAAACCCGTGAATATCTGCACGAACCATCGTTTCTATAATGAATCAGCAATATACAAATTAGCTTAATTATTTATTTACTAACTATCTAAATAATCACAGAAATACATCACAAAAAGTAGATATTGGTTACTAACAATGCATTGATAGAAACGTCCCTAGTGGGCTAAACCGGTATGACGGCTTGGTAGACAATGGAAAGGGGTGGGGACAGGAAAAGAGCGGGAAAGACAAAATGGATTCACTACACACAGTTGATAATTCTGTTCATTGAAATGCTAATCCTTTGCACATGAACGTCCGCTCCTTCGAGAATAATTGCAATGTAGTTGTTGAGGTTGAATGAAGTTGTTGTCTTCTCTGTTGGAATCTGGTCCGTCTGCTGGAGAGTCAGTTCATCAGAGAGTCTCTGGTTAACTTCCCCAGAAGTCACAATGTCTTCTCTGTTGGAGTCTGGTCCGTC
>NC_092165.1:5708712-5716212 GCF_045791955.1 Oncorhynchus clarkii lewisi | reverse complement strand
TGTGTGTGTGTGTGTGTGTGTGTGTGTGTGTTGTGTGTGAGTGTCTGTGTGTGTGTGTGTCTCTGTGTGTGAGTGAGTGAGTGAGTGAGTGAGTGACCGAGTGTGTGTGTGTGTGTGTGTGTGTGTGTGTTGTGTGTGAGTGTCTGTGTGTGTGTGTGTGTGTGTGTGTGTGTGTGTGTGTGTGTGTGTGTGTGTGTGTGTGTGTGTGTGTGTGTGTGTGTGTGTGTGTGTGTGTGTGTGTGTGTGTGTGTGTGTGTGTGTGTAGCTGAGAACCTTAAAGAGAGAGGAGAGAAAGAAGTAACAGTGTGTGTTTTGTCTCGTTAATCTTTCCTCCCAGCTAATCTGGTGGGCAGATTCTAACAGATCATCCTTCTCTCTCTGTTCTTCATATCCATCCCTCCCAGCTCCCTCTATCCCCACTTTCTCCCTTTCATTCAAACCAACTTCTCATCCCCCTCTTTCGTCCCCCTCCATCCTCACTCTCTCTATTATTCTAAATCTCTCTTCCCACTATTTCCCCCTCTCTCCTTTCTCTCTCCCCCACTCTTATCAAAAATCAACCCAATGTGTTTCACCCAATACTCCACTATAATCAGTCTATACTCCACTATAATCAGTCTATACTCAGTCTATACTCCACTATACTCAGTCTGTACTCCACTATAATATGTCAATACTCCACTATAATCAGTCTATACTCCACTATAATCAGTCTATACTCCACTATAATCAGTCTGTACTCCACTATAATATGTCAATACACTATAATCAGTCTATACTCCACTATAATCAGTCTATACTCCACTATAATCAGTCTATACTCCACTATAATCAGTCTATACTCCACTATAATCAGTCTATACTCCACTATAATCAGTCTATACTCCACTATAATCAGTCTATACTCCACTATAATCAGTCTATACTCAGTCTATATAGCACCTTCTCACTAAGGCAGCACCTTCTCACCAAGGCAGCACCTTCTCACTAAGGCAGCACCTTCTCACCAAGGCAGCACCTTCTAACTATGGCAGCACCTTCTAACCAAGGCAGCACCTTCTCACTAAGGCAGCACCTTCTCACCAAGGCAGCACCTTCTCACCAAGGCAGCACCTTCTAACTATGGTAGCACCTTCTCACTAAGGCAGCACCTTCTCACTAAGGCAGCACCTTCTCACTAAGGCAGCACCTTCTCACTAAGGCAGCACCTTCTCACCAAGGCAGCACCTTCTCACTAAGGCAGCACCTTCTCACCAAGGCAGCACCTTCTCACCAAGGCAGCACCTTCTCACCTTCTCACCAAGGCAGCACCTTCTCACCAAGGCAGCACCTTCTCACTAAGGCAGCACCTTCTCACTAAGGAAGCACCTTCTCACTAAGGCAGCACCAACTCTCTAAGGCAGCACCTTCTCACCAAGGCAGCACCAAGGCAGCACCCTCCCTCCCTCCCCCTCTCTCTCCCTCGCTCCCTCCCTCCCTCCCCCTCTTCCTCCCTCCCTCCATCCCTCCCTCCCTTCCAATAGGATGAGAGGAAAACAGAATAAAACACTCTGCAGTACGACTACATACGCAGACAGACAGACACACACACACAGACAGACACACACACACACACACAGACACGTCTCAGTAGAACAGAGGATGTTGTGTAACGTGTGTCGAACCACCAGAGAGCTGGTATAAACACGGCCTGACTAGAGATCTGATGTGTGTCTATTCTGGTTGCACCGTTTCTATACGATAGAACTACATTAAAGCAGATGTGCTGTAGGTTTTCCAGATAAGACTGCTGTTTGGAATCCTGATGAGCAGCGAGCAGCTCGGAACCCCCTTTTTTTTTCTCCCCAAAAGAACTTCAGAGTGTTTATCGAAAGGTTCTCCCTGTTCACATCCAGAGCCGTCGGAAATTATTCAAAGATGTATTGGAAATTTAAAACATGAATATCTAATTGACATAAGTATTCACACCCCTTGACTCATATTATCCACATGTATGATACACATGTTGTTGTGTTACAGCCTGAATATAACATGGATTAATAATGACAAAGTGAGAATATGTTTATAATTTTTTTTGAATAAAAAAAAAAAAAGTATTAAATACATAAATATATAATTTACATAAGTATTGACACTCTTGGGTCAACACATGTCAGAAACAAACGTTGGCAGCGACTTACAGCTGTGAGTATTATCTGGGTATGGGTATCTCTAAGAGCTGTGTTCACCTCCATTTTATAAATATTTCCCGTTATTCTTTAAACAATTTTTCAAGTTCTGTCAAGCTCTGTCTGGTTGTTGATCATTGCTACACAGCCATTGTTAAACGTTGCCATAGTTACTTAAGTCAAAACTGTCACTAGGCCATTCAGGAATATGTCTTGGTAAGCAACTCCGGTGTAGATTTGGGCCTTGTGTTTTAGGTTATTGTCCTGCTGGATGGTTGAATTAGTCTCCCAGTGTCTGGTGGAAAGTAGACTGAACCAGGTTGTTCTCTAGGATTTTTTTTGTCTGTGCTCAGCTCTATTCTGTTTTTCTTTTTATCCTAAAAAAAACTCCATAGTCCTTGCCAATGACAAGCATACCCATAACATGATGCAGCCACCATCATGCATGATAATATAAAGAGTGGTACTCAGAGATGTGTTGGATTTGCCCTAAAAATAACAATTTGTATTTAGGACAAAAAGTATGGATACATGTTTTAGAATATTTGCATTCTGAACAGGCTTCCTTATTTTCACACTGTAAATTAGGTTAGTATTGAGAAGTGACTGAAATTTCCCTCCTTCTCCCTCCTCTCTCTCTTTCCCTCCTTCTCCCTCCTCTCTCTCACTCTCTCTCTCCCTCTCCCTCCTCTCTCTCCCTCCCACTTTCTCTCCCTCTCTCTCTCTCCCTCCAAGCGTTGAAGGGAGAGTATTATTCTGCCCATCTTACATGCATGTTCAGCCACATGTATGGTATTATTCACATGTCTGGTATTATCCACATGTATGATATTATCCACATATATGATATTATCCACATGTATGATATTATCAACATGTATGATATTATTCACATATATGATATTATCCACATGTATGGTATTATTCATATGTATGATATTATCCACATGTATGATATTATTCACATGTATGATATTATCAACATGTATGATATTATCCACATGTATGATATTATTCACATGTATGATATTATCCACATGTTTGATGATATCCACATGTATGATGTTATTCACATGTATAATATTATCCACATGTATGATATTATTCACATGTATGATATTATTCACATGTATGATATTATCCAGATGTATGATATTATTCACATGTCTGATATTATCCACATATATGATATTATCCACATGTATGATATTATCAACATGTATGATATTATTCACATATATGATATTATCCACATGTATGGTATTATTCACATGTATGATATTATCCACATGTATGATATTATTCACATGTATGATATTATCCACATGTATGATATTATCCACATGTATGATATTATTCACATGCATGATATTATCCACATGTTTGATGATATCCACATGTATGATGTTATTCACATGTATAATATTATCCACATGTATGATATTATCCACATGTATGATATTATCCACATGTATGATATTATTCACATGTATGATATTATCAACATGTATGATATTATTCACATGTATGATATTATTCACATGTATGATATTATCCACATGTATGATATTATCCACATGTATGATATTATTCACATGTATGATATTATCCACATGTATGATATTATTCACATGTATGATATTATCCACATGTATGATATTATTCACATGTATGATATTATCAACATGTATGATATTATTCACATGTATGATATTTCACATGTATGATATTATTCACATGTATATTATTCCACATGTATGATATTATCCACATGTATGATATTATCCACATGTATGATATTATCCACATGTCTGATATTATCCACATGTATGATATTATTCACATGTATAATATTATTCACATGTATGATATTATTCACATGTATGATATTATCCACATGTCTGATATTATTCACATGTATGATATTAATCACGTGTATGATATTATTCACGTGTATGATATTATCCACATGTATGATATTATTCACATGTATGATATTATTCACATGTATGATATTATCCACATGTATGATATTATCCACATGTATGATATTATCCACATGTATGATATTATCCACATGTCTGATATTATCCACATGTATGATATTATCCACATGTATGATATTATCCACATGTATGATATTATTCACATGTATGATATTATTCACATGTATGATATTATTCACATGTATGATATTATCCACATGTACGATATTATCCACATGTATGATATTATCCACATGTATGATATTATCCACATGTATGATATTATTCACATGTATGATATTATTCACATGTATGATATTATCCACATGTATGATATTATCCACATGTCTGATATTATCCGCATGTACGATATTATCCACATGTATGATATTATCCACATGTATGATATTATTCACATGTATGATATTATTCACATGTATGATATTATCCACATGTATGATATTATTCACATGCATGATATTATTCACATGTATGATATTATCCACATGTATGATATTATTCACATGTATGATATTATCCACATGTATGATATTATCCACATGTATGATATTATTCACATGTATGATATTATTCACATGTATGATATTATCCACATGTATGATGTATGATATTCACATGTATGATATTATTCACATGTATGATATTATCCACATGTATGATATTATCCACATGTATGATATTATTCACATGTATGATATTATCCACATGTCTGATATTATCCACATGTATGATAATATTCACATGTCTGATATTATCCACATGTATGATAATATTCACATGTTTGGGCTCCCGAGTGGCTCAGTGTTTTCCGTGTTTAGCCGTCATTGTAAATAAGAATTTGTTCTCAACTGACTTGCCTGGTTAAATAAAGGTTAAATAAAAAATAAAAAATATTGCCCAGAGTGCTGTAAACTCATGTAGGATATATAATTACCCTGCTTTCGATAAAACTAATTAAGAGTCAAAGATTGCAAGTTCAATGTTATCTACACTAAACGGCTTCTTCGGGCTGTCCCCTTAGGAGAACCCTTTGAATAACCTTTCTTGGTTCCAGGTAGAACCTTTTTTCGTTCCAAGTAGAACCTTTCTGAGTTCCATGTAGAACCCTCTGTGGAAAGGGTTTTTACATGGAACTCAAAAGCACTCTACCCGGAACTAAAAAGGGTTCTACCCGGAACTAAAAAGGGTTCTACCCGGAACTAAAAAGGGTTCTATTTGGAACTAAAAAGGGTTCTATTTGGAACTAAAAAGGGTTCTATTTGGAACTAAAAAGGGTTCTATTTGGAACTAAAAAGGGTTCTACCCGGAACTAAAAAGGCTTCTACCCGGAACTAAAAAGGGTTCTACCCAGAACTAAAAAGAGTTCTATTTGGAACTAAAAAGGGTTCTACCCGGAACTAAAAAGGGTTCTACCCAGAACTAAAAAGGGTTCTACCCGGAACTAAAAAGAGTTCTATTTGGAACTAAAAAAGGGTTCTACCCGGAACTAAAAAGGGTTCTACCCAGAACTAAAAAGGGTTCTACCCAGAACTAAAAAGGGTTCTACCCAGAACTAAAAAGGGTTCTACCCGGAAGTAAAAAGGGTTCTACCCAGAACTAAAAAGGGTTCTACCCGGAACTAAAAATAGTTCTATTTGGAACTAAAAAGGGTTCTACCCGGAACTAAAAAGGGTTCTACCCAGAACTAAAAAGGGTTCTACCCAGAACTAAAAAGGGTTCTACCCGGAAGTAAAAAGGGTTCTACCCAGAACTAAAAAGGGTTCTACCCGGAAGTAAAAAGGGTTCTCTTATGGGGACAGGGTTTTCCCTTTCGGAAACCTTTTCTCCTAGGAAGGAAAACTACCTACTGACAATAAACGCTTAATAATTACATCTAATATACATGAACGATTTATTTGAAGTTAGGATTCAACCTTTTGTGACAAGCATGAATGATGCCTCTTGTCCAACTCTCTTAGCCAGTTCTCAACAAGACTTCCTGGTTACATCAACATCTAATAATAATAACATTACCATGGTAACAGCAGCCTAGCGGTTAAAGTGTTGGACTAGTAACCGGAAGGTTGCAAGTTCAAATCCCCGAGCTGACAAGGTACACATCTGTCGTTCTGCCCCTGAACAGGCAGTTAACCCACTGTTCCTAGGCCGTCATTGAAAATAAGAATTTGTTCTTAACTGACTTCCCTAGTAAAATAAAGGTAAATTAATGAATTAATGTAACATCTACTCACGGATGTTGTCGGTGATCTCCTCCACGGTGTCCGTCTTCAGCAGGTTGTCAGCCAGCATGAAAGCTCCAGCCTCCACCGTGTCCAGCAGGGTGGTAGCCCAGCGAAGCTGCTCCCCCGTGGGCAACTGTCTCCACGCTGCCTGGGCCCTGGGCTGGAGCAAGTTGTTCACCGTCTCAACCATGGCCTGGAGGGGACATACATTAACACTATGGCCTGGAGGGGACATACATTAACACTATGGCCTGGAGGGGACATACATTAACACTATGGCCTGGAGGGGACATACATTAACACTATGGTCTGGAGGGGACATACATTAACACTATGGCCTGGTAGCGGGGCAGGAGGGTGAGATAAAGATACTGCTACCATTTAGTTGGTGTTGGGTTGGTAAATGGTACGGGGTCACACGTTTAGAAGATGGTCATGTTTATTAAAATCAAATACAAATATGACATCACCAAAACACAACGAATAAAAGGATGTAGAGATCAGCTGTTAATATGGACTACACTGGTCTGAGATCAGTTGTTAATATGGACTACACTGGTCTGAGATCAGTTGTTAATATGGACTACACTGGTCTGAGATCAGTTGTTAATATGAACTACACTGGTCTGAGATCAGTTGTTAATATGGACTACACTGGTCTGAGATCAGTTGTTAATATGGACTACACTGGTCTGAGATCAGTTGTTAATATGGACTACACTGTTCTGAGATCAGTTGTTAATATGGACTACACTGGTCTGAGATCAGTTGTTAATATGGACTACACTGGTCTGAGATCAGTTGTTAATATGGACTACACTGGTCTGAGATCAGTTGTTAATATGGACTACACTGGTCTGAGATCAGTTGTTAATATGGACTACACTGGTCTGAGATCAGTTGTTAATATGGACCACACTGGTCTGAGATCAGTTGTTAATATGGACCACACTGGTCTGAGATCAGTTGTTACTATGGACTACACTGGTCTGAGATCAGTTGTATGGTCTAGGTTTGCTGTGAATCTCTTTAGACCAGGTTTGTTTTGTTTATCAAATGTCAAATGTTTTATCTCGGCTTCTGCATTCCACTCCTTCCCCCCTC
>NC_092165.1:5691212-5701212 GCF_045791955.1 Oncorhynchus clarkii lewisi | reverse complement strand
TTTACAATCTAACCAGACACTTAGGTATTTATAGATGTTCACATGTTTAAAGTCAGAACCGTCCAGAGTAGTGATGCTAGTCGGGCGGGAGGGTGCGGGCAGCAATCGGTTGAAGAGCATGCACTTAGTTTTACTAGCGTTTAAGAGCAGTTGGAGGCCACATGTTGTATGTGTTGTATGGCATTGAAGCTCGTTTGGAGGTTTGTTAACACAGTGTCCAAAGAAGGGCCAGATGTATCCAGAATGGTGTCGTCTGGGTAGAGGTGGATCAGAGACTCACCAGCAGCAAGAGCCACATCGTTGATGTATACAGAGAAAAGAGTTGGCCCGAGAATTGAATCCTATGACACCTCAATAGAGACTGCCAGAGGCCGTAGTTGGTGAACCAGGTGAGGCAGTCATTTGAGAAACCAAGGTTGAGTCTGCCGATAAGATTGCGATGATTGACAGAGTCGAATGCCTTGGCCAGGTCGATGAAGACGGCTGCACAATACTGTCTATTATCGATGGCAGTTATGATATCGTTTAGGAACTTGAGTGTGGCTGAGGTGCACCCGTGACCAGCTCTGAAACCCTATTGCACAGTAGAGAAGGTACGGTGGGATTCAAAACGGTCTGTGATCTGTTTGTAACTTGGCTTTGGAACATTTTAGAAAGGCAGGGAAGGACGGTGTAATGCGATGCTACTGGCGGAATAAAAGTGGAAACTAATTTATATGTGCGGTCCTTCCTGTTCTTCTTCTTATTGGTGGACCTTCCAGTTCTTCTTCTTATTGGTGTAATGCGATGCTACTGGCGGAAGAGAAGTGGAAACTAATTTATATGTGCGGGCCTTCCTGTTCTTCTTAAGAAATAGTTCATCAATAAAGCAGTGAATTAGGAGCGTAAACTGTGCGGGCCTTCCTGTTCTTCTTAAGAAATAGTTGTGTTTAATAACCATAAAACACGGTCAACAGAATAATACAATAAATGAGTCAAACAAAACCCGGTCATTACCAGCATACCGTCGCACAAGCACTACAACAAACAATTACAGACCAGGACATGGGGGGGGAACAGAGGGTTAAATACACAACATGGTTACAGACCAGGACATGGAGGGGGAACAGAGGGTTAAATACACAACATGGTTACAGACCAGGACATGGAGGGGGAACAGAGGGTTAAATACACAACATGTAATTGATGGAATTGGAACCAGGTGTGGTGGAAGACAAAACCAATGGAAAATGAAAAGTGGATCGGCGATGGCTAGAAGGTCGGTGACGTCGCCAAAGGAAAGGGACCAACTTCGGCGGAAGTCATGACAAATGGATATAGATCTATAACAGTTTGGGTCTAGAGTGGAAGTCATGACAAATGGATATAGATCTATAACAGTTTGGGTCTAGAGTGGAAGTCATGACAAATGGATATAGATCTATAACAGTTTGGGTCTAGAGCGGAAGTCATGACAAATGGATATAGGTCTATAACAGTTTGGGTCTAGAGTGTCTCCCCCTTTGAAGAGGGGGATGACCGCGGCAGCTTTCCAATCTTTGGGGATCTCAGACGATATGAAAGAGAGGTTGAACAGGCTAGTAACATGGGTTGCAACAATTTTGGCTGATCATTTTAGAAAAGAAAGGGTCCAGATTGTCTATCCCAGCTAATTTGTAGGGATTCAGATTTCGCAGCTCTTTCAGAACATCAGCTGTCTGGATTTGGGCGAAGGAGAAGGGGGTGCACAGCTGTTGGGTACGGGTAGCCAGGTGGAAAGCATGGCCAGCCGTAGAAAAATGCTCATTGAAATGATCGATTATCATAGATTTATCGGTGGTGACAGTGTTTCCTAGCCTCAGTGCAGTGGGCGGCTGGGAGGAGGTGCTCTTATTCTCCATGGACTTTACAGTGTCCCAGAACTTTTTTGAGTTAGTACTACAGGATTCACATTTCTGTTTGAAAAAGCTAGCCTTTGCTTTCCTAAACGACAGTGTATATTGGTTCCTAACTTCCCTGAAACATTGCATATCATTGGGGCTATTCGATGCTAATGCAGAATGCCACAGGACGTTTTTGTGCTGGTCAAGGGCAGTCAAGTCTGGGGTGAACCAGGGGCTATATCTGTTCTTATTGTACATTTTTTGAAAGGGGCTTATTTAAGACGGTGACGAAAGCACTTTTAAAGAGCAGCCAGGCATCCTCTACTGACGGGATGAGGCCAATATCCTTCCAGGATACCCGGGCCAGGTCGATTAGAAAGGCCTGCTCGCTGAAGTGTTTTAGGGAGCGTTTGACAGTGATGAGGGGTGGTCGTTTGACCACGGACCCAATTCGGACGCAGGCAATGAGGCAGTGATCGCTGAAATCCTGGTTGAAGACAGCAGAGGTGTATTTAGAGGGCAGGTTGGTCAGGATGATATCCATGAGGGTGCCCATGGTGACGGATTTAGGGATGTACCTGGTATGTTCCTTGAACATTTCTGTGAGATTGAGGGCATCTGGCTTATATTGTAGGACGGCCGGGGTGTTAAGCATATCCCAGTTTAGGTCACCTAACAGTACGAACTCTGAAGATAGTTGGGGGGCAATCAATTCACATATGGTGTTCAGGGCACAGGTGGAGGCTAAGGGGGGTATATAAGAAGCAGCAACGGTGAGAGACTTGTTTCTGGAAAGGTGGGTTTTTAAAAGTAGAAGCTCGAATTGTTTGGGCACAGACCTGGATAGTAAGTATGACAGAACTCTGCAGGCTATCTCTGCAGTAGATTGCAACTCCGCCCCCTTTGGCAGTTCTATCTTGTCGGAAAATGTTGTAGTTCGGGATGGACATTTCAGGGTTTTTGGTGACCTTCCTAAACCAGGATTCAGACACAGCTAGGATATCTGGGTTGGCAGAGTGTGCTAAAACAGTGAATAAAACAAACTTAGGGAGGAGGCTTCTGATGTTAACATGCATGAAACCAAGGCTGTTACGGTTACAGAAGTCAACAAATGAGAGAGCCTGGGGAATGGGAGTGGTGCTGGGGGCCTGGGTTAAACCTCTACATCACCAGAGGAACAGAGGAGTAGGATAAGGGTATGGCTAAAGGCTATAAGAACTGGTTTTCTCTGGCATTGGGGACAGAGGATAAAATGAGCAGATTTCTGAGCGTGGAAGAATAGATTCAAGGCATAATGTACATACGCTTAGTGGGACAATAATATGTTTTTCAACAGGACAATGACCCAACACACCTCCAGACTGTGTAAAGGCTATTTGACCAAGAAGGAGAGAGATGTACTGCTACCTCAGATGACATAGCCTCACCAATCAACCGACCTCAACCCAACTGAGATGGTTTGGGATGAGTTGGACAACAGAGTGAAAGAAAAGCAGCCAACTGGTGCTCAGCAAATGTGGGAACTCCTTCAAGACTGTTGGAAAAGCATTCCAGGTGAAGCTGGTTGAGAGAATGCCAAGAGTGTGCAAAGCTGTCAAGGCAAATGGTGCCTGTTTTGAAGAACATAAAATATATTTTGATTTGTTTCACACTTTTTTGGTTACTACATGATTCCATGTGTTATTTCATAGTTTTGATGTCTTCACTATTATTCTACAATGTAGAACATACTGAAAATAAAGAACAACCCTTGAATGAGCAGGTGTGTCCACACTTTTGAATGGTACTGTATGCCTGTCTGTCTGTCTGTCTCCCTGTCAGTCAGTCTGTCTGTCTGCCTTTCTCAGCCTGTCTGTCTGTCAGCCTGTCTGTCTGTCTTCATGTCAGCCTGTCTGTCTGTCTGTCTGTCTGTCTGTCTGTCTGTCTGTCTGTCTGTCTGTCTGTCTGTTTCTTCCATACCAACTGATCAATGAATGAATTTCCAGTTTCTAATAAATTAACCGTTCTCTCTGTATCCCCAAATAGAAATTAATTATTACCCCGACGATTAAAATAATTAGAATCAACCCGCCTGCCCATTCCTTTCATCACACACACACACACACACACACACACACACACACAGACACAGACACACACACACACACCACACACACACACACACACACACACACACACACACACACACACACACACACACACACACACACACCACACACACACACACACACACACACACACACACACACACACATGCTGTTGAACTTTAATTGTGTTTTTTGTGCATCAACAGTTTTCTCCGAGGTCAGTCACTGACAGTAACTGAATTAGCCTGAATTATTGTCAGATAAAATGTTTACGATTTGTAAATTAGTCTTTGTAACTAGCCAGCTATTCAAACGTGTAGTAATCATGGTCGAATTACCAACTGGCAGCACAGAGCCCAGGGGCCCTGACCTCCAGGGGACCTGACCTCCAGGGGCCCTGACCTCCAGGGGTCCTGACCTCCAGGGGTCCTGACCTCCAGGGGACCTCCATTGATTTTGTTCGTCACTCTCATTCAGATATCAATAACATGATAAGTCATGTCAAAATGTGTAGAATTACAGGAGAGTAGCTAAACAACTACACATTTTCTCTACAACCACATGTCAAAATGTGTAGAATTACGGGAGAGTAGCTAAATAACTACACATTTTCTCTACAACCACATGTCATAATGTGTAGAATTACAGGAGAGTAGCTAAACAACTACACATTTTCTCTATGCCACATGTCAAAATGTGTAGAATTACGGGAGAGTAGCTAAACAACTACACATTTTCTCTACAACCACATGTCATAATGTGTAGAATTACAGGAGAGTAGCTAAACAACTACACATTTTCTCTACAACCACATGTCAAAATGTGTAGAATTACAGGCAGTTGTATCCTAAACTTTTCTCTCAACCGTCAAGAGGGGGGGAAGGCACTCAAATGTTTTGCCCCTCAAGGTGAGTGTGGTCCCCCAACAACATTTAGCTTAGGGCCCCTAAAAGGCTAGGGTTGAACCTGCACATACACACACCCTCTCATCAGACTGTCAGAGCTGCAGAAAACAAATCTCCAATCAGAGAATCGACGTGTTTATGCATGCGTATGTGCCTAATCAAAACCTCTTCAGTAACAGCGGTAGGTAGGAAGGCAGTGATGATATCATTTGTTAGCGTACCTAATTAAAACCTCTTCAGTAACAGAGGAAGGCAGTGATAATATCATTTGTTAGCGTACCTAATTAAAACCTCTTCAGTAACAGAGGAAGGCAGTGATGATATCATTTGTTAGCGTGCCTAATTAAAACCTCTTCAGTAACAGAGGAAGGCAGTGATAATATCATTTGGTAGCGTGCCTAATTAAAACCTCTTCAGTAACAGAGGAAGGCAGTGATAATATCATTTGGTAGCGTGCCTAATCAAAACCTCTTCAGTAACAGAGGAAGGCAGTGATGATATCATTTGTTAGCGTGCCTAATCAAAACCTCTTCAGTAACAGAGGAAGGTAGTGATGATATCATTTGATAGCGTACCTAATTAAAACCTCTTAAGTAACAGAGGAAGGCAGTGATAATATCATTTGTTAGCGTGCCTAATTAAAACCTCTTCATTAACAGAGGAAGGCAGTGATAATATCATTTGTTAGCGTACCTAATTAAAACCTCTTCAGTAACAGAGGAAGGCAGTGATAATATCATTTGTTAGCGTGCCTAATTAAAACCTCTTCAGTAACAGAGGAAGGCAGTGATAATATCATTTGTTAGCGTACCTAATTAAAACCTCTTCAGTAACAGAGGAAGGCAGTGATAATATCATTTGTTAGCGTACCTAATTAAAACCTCTTCAGTAACAGAGGAAGGCAGTGATGATATAATTTGTTAGCGTACCTAATTAAAACCTCTTCAGTAACAGCGGTAGGCAGTGATGATATCATTTGGTAGCGTACCTAATTAAAACCTCTTCAGTAACAGCGGTAGGCAGTGATGATATCATTTGTTAGCGTGCCTAATTAAAACCTCTTCAGTAACAGCGGTAGGCAGGAAGGTAGTGATGATATCATTTGTTAGCGTGCCTAATTAAAACCTCTTCAGTAACAGCGGTAGGCAGGAAGGCAGTGATGATATCATTTGTTAGCGTACCTAATTAAAACCTCTTCAGTAACAGCGGTAGGCAGGAAGGCAGTGATGATATCATTTGTTAGCGTACCTAATTAAAACCTCTTCAGTAACAGCGGTAGGCAGGAAGGCAGTGATGATATCATTTGTTAGCGTACCTAATTAAAACCTCTTCAGTAACAGCGGTAGGTAGTGATGATATCATTTGTTAGCGTGCCTAATTAAAACCTCTTCAGTAACAGCGGTAGGCAGGAAGGTAGTGATGATATCATTTGATAGCGTGCCTAATTAAAACCTCTTCAGTAACAGAGGAAGGCAGTGATAATATCATTTGTTAGCGTACCTAATTAAAACCTCTTCAGTAACAGAGGAAGGCAGTGATGATATCATTTGTTAGCGTGCCTAATTAAAACCTCTTCAGTAACAGAGGAAGGCAGTGATAATATCATTTGGTAGCGTGCCTAATTAAAACCTCTTCAGTAACAGAGGAAGGCAGTGATAATATCATTTGGTAGCGTGCCTAATCAAAACCTCTTCAGTAACAGAGGAAGGCAGTGATAATATCATTTGTTAGCGTACCTAATTAAAACCTCTTCAGTAACAGAGGAAGGCAGGAAGGTAGTGATGATATCATTTGTTAGCGTACCTAATTAAAAACCTCTTCATTAACAGAGGAAGGCAGTGATGATATCATTTGTTAGCATGCCTAATCAAAACCTCTTCAGTAACAGAGGAAGGCAGTGATGATATCATTTGTTAGCGTGCCTAATCAAAACCTCTTCAGTAACAGAGGAAGGTAGTGATGATATCATTTGATAGCGTACCTAATTAAAACCTCTTAAGTAACAGAGGAAGGCAGTGATAATATCATTTGTTAGCGTGCCTAATTAAAACCTCTTCATTAACAGAGGAAGGCAGTGATAATATCATTTGTTAGCGTACCTAATTAAAACCTCTTCAGTAACAGAGGAAGGCAGTGATAATATCATTTGTTAGCGTGCCTAATTAAAACCTCTTCAGTAACAGAGGAAGGCAGTGATAATATCATTTGTTAGCGTACCTAATTAAAACCTCTTCAGTAACAGAGGAAGGCAGTGATAATATCATTTGTTAGCGTACCTAATTAAAACCTCTTCAGTAACAGAGGAAGGCAGTGATGATATAATTTGTTAGCGTACCTAATTAAAACCTCTTCAGTAACAGCGGTAGGCAGTGATGATATCATTTGGTAGCGTACCTAATTAAAACCTCTTCAGTAACAGCGGTAGGCAGTGATGATATCATTTGTTAGCGTGCCTAATTAAAACCTCTTCAGTAACAGCGGTAGGCAGGAAGGTAGTGATGATATCATTTGTTAGCGTGCCTAATTAAAACCTCTTCAGTAACAGCGGTAGGCAGGAAGGCAGTGATGATATCATTTGTTAGCGTACCTAATTAAAACCTCTTCAGTAACAGCGGTAGGCAGGAAGGCAGTGATGATATCATTTGTTAGCGTACCTAATTAAAACCTCTTCAGTAACAGCGGTAGGCAGGAAGGCAGTGATGATATCATTTGTTAGCGTACCTAATTAAAACCTCTTCAGTAACAGCGGTAGGTAGTGATGATATCATTTGTTAGCGTGCCTAATTAAAACCTCTTCAGTAACAGCGGTAGGCAGGAAGGTAGTGATGATATCATTTGATAGCGTGCCTAATTAAAACCTCTTCAGTAACAGCGGTAGGCAGTGATGATATCATTTGATAGCGTGCCTAATTAAAACCTCTTCAGTAACAGCGGAAGGCAGTGATGATATCATTTGGTAGCGTGCCTAATTAAAACCTCTTCAGTAACAGCGGTAGGCAGTCTGACATGGTTCATCATCTCAGTTAGAGATGTTATTTATCAAATATTTTCTAAGCAGCCCAGGTGTTTTATGATATTATCAACATGGAGGATGGCAGCCTTTGACATTATTCTGACTCATCAATGTTTTCAAGTGTGTGTGTGTGTGTGTCTGTGTGTGTGCGCGCGTGCGTGTGTGTGTGTTCTGTATGTCAGCTCGTGTGATGTGACTCTGCTGAGTGGTGCTGACGTCTAGACATTGAGAGAGAGAGAGAGAGAGAGAGAGGGAGAAAAATAGACTGCATCAGGAGAAAAGAGAGAGAGAGAGAGGGAAGAGAGAGAAGAGAGAGAGAGAGAGAGAGAGAGATAGAGAGGGGAGAGAGAGAGGGAAGAGAGAGAGAGATAAAGAGGGGAGAGAGAGAGCGAGAGAGGGAAGAGAGAGAGAGAGAGGGGAGAGAGAGAGAGCGAGAGAGGGAAGAGAGAGAGAGCGAGAGAGGGAAGAGAGAGATAGAGAGAGAAAGAAAGAAAGAGAGAAAGAGAAAGAAAGAAAGAGAAATAAAGCCTGACAGAGTAACACAGTATTTGCAAGGAGCAGGACCCTGGGGTCCTTTTGATGTTGTGCACTTTGATTTTAGTGGACCAGAAACATGCCACAGAGTGTTATCTCAGGAGGGATTCTGGAGAACAGTGAGAGTCCACAGCATCAACATGAATCAACAACATTAACAGAGAAGAAAGTGAACAGAAATAGCAAATGACAACGTAATGGAAAAAAAAATGCAATGACATGAGCAGATGGTCCAGACCAACCACACAGCCTCCAGCCATGGCAGGGTGTATTAATGGCAGGGTGTATTAATGGCAGGGTGTATTAATACCAGGGTGTGTTAACATCCAGCTGAATTATTTACAGTAACATTGTAGTGATGATAACAACAAATCTTATCAAAGAGTCAACAGGAACCCAACATTGATTGGATTTGATGAAGGTTCCAAAAGGGTTCTTCGGCTGTCCCCGTAAGAAACACCCTTATTGGTTCCAGGTAAAAACCCTCTGTGGAAAGGGTTCTACATGGAACCCAAAACAGTTCTACTTGGAATGAAAATGGTTCTACCTGGAACCCAAAACAGTTCTACTTGGAACGAAAATGGTTCTACCTGGAACCCAAAACAGTTCTACTTGGAACGAAAATGGTTCTACCTGGAACCAACAAGGGTTCTTCAAAGGGTTTTCCTAACCGGGGACAGCCAAAGGATTGTTTTAGGTTCTAGATATAACTTTTCGTTTTTTATTAAAAGTATATTAATAAGGCACACACAAAACGAACACAACATCAAAACACACTCAGCGAACCCTTTGAGGAGCATGTTAGACCTTGTATTGATGGAGCCTTCTCTGTAGTTCTAATGATGACATCACAGAGGGCTGAGGATTCTATCCTCATGGAATAGAACTGGAGAGTTCTGGAACACAACTCTAGAATTCTACAATAGAGAGAATCATTCCAAAATATATCTCCGTCAACGAACTCCCTCTTCAAAGGGTTTTATAGCAAATAAAAAAAATGACAAGACAACCCAAACCACGGCGCCATAGAATTACGATTCTATGCACAGCGCTGCCTTGACGCGCGATGCTTTCCAAATGCAGCAGGCATGCTGTCGTTGAGGGAGGTGAATAAATATGACAGAGAGGAAGGCTGAAATACCTGGAGGAAAAACCTGCAGAACCTCTCTCTCTTCTGCAGCTGTAAACCCAGACAGGTTGGTTAGCACCACACACAACCACACAAACACACAGGTCATTAACCATAGAGACACATATAAAACAATACTACTTCTACCAAGTACTAATTGAACAGGATCTCTGTGAATGAAACAGTCAGTCATTAAGGAAATAAAACAGCCATTTAGGAAGACGCTTCCTCCCCCTGCCTCTCCTTCCCCCTGCCTCTACTCCCCCCTGCCTCTCCTCCCCCTGCCTCTCCTCCCCCTGCCTCTCCTCCCCCTACCCTGCCTCTCCTTCCCCCTGCCTCTACTCCCCCTGCCTCTCCTTCCCCCTGCCTCTACTCCCCCTGCCCTGCCTCTTCCTCCCCCTGCCTCTCCTTCCCCCTGCCTCTACTCCCCCTGCCCTGCCTCTTCCTCCCCCTGCCTCTACTCCCCCCTG
>NC_092165.1:5648712-5688712 GCF_045791955.1 Oncorhynchus clarkii lewisi | reverse complement strand
CTCGGCCAGCTCCCTGGCAACCACGGCTGCCGTCTCGCCGCTACGCAACTAGAGGAGGAGGAGGATGAAGATAGAACAGATAGGTCAAACAACTGATAGTAATTAAAACAACTGATAGTGATTAAAACAACTGATAGTAATGACAGTCATTAAACAACTGATAGTGATTAAAACAACTGATAGTCATTAAACAACTGATAGTGATTAAAACAACTGATAGTAATGACAGTCATTAAACAACTGATAGTGATTAAAACAACTGATAGTAATGATAGTGATTAAAACAACTGATCGTGATTAAAACAACTGATAGTGATTAAAACAACTGATGGTGATGATAGTGATTAAAACAACTGATAGTGATGATAGTGATTAAAACAACCGATAGTGATTAAAACAACTGATGGTGATGATAGTGATTAAAACAACTGATAGTGATTAAAACAACTGATAGTGATTAAAACAACTGCAGATAAACTCAGAATGAAACAAATGTCTTCAATATTTCTTGTCTTTGTCATGATATTCACGACTCCTATAATGACGATGATGCTGATACTAACCAGAATGTATAAATGAGCTAAAGTCTCCTCAGTCCAGTCTTTACTCTTTATCGTCTTTAACGTCATATAACCAGGAACAGACCTCATCACACAGCTGTCGTCTTTAACATCATATAACCAGGAACTGAGCTCATCACACAGCTGTCGTCTTTAACATCATATAACCAGGAACTGAGCTCATCACACAGCTATCGTCTTTAACGTCATATAACCAGGAACTGAGGTCATCACACAGCTATCGTCTTTAACGTCATATAACCAGGAACTGACCTCATCACACAGCCAAAACAGTACAGGAAGTCTCTGAACCAACCCCGTCTCGTCTACAGTGGTGGCAAGGTTTCCCAAATGGAACCCTGTTAAGTGCCATTTTAGGGCACAGTCTAGATCTTCCCCAGTATCTTCCCCAATGTGTCTCCATGCGTGAGAAACTGAGAGAACAAACTGCCCCTGGGTCCAGATCCGTAATGGACGCCCTAGAATGTGTTTCAATGGGAGAGCCGCGTAGCCGCAATGGCCGCCGCCAGAATGTGTTTCAATGGGAGAGGGAGCCGTAATGGCCGCCGCCAGAATGTGTTTCAATGGGAGAGGGAGCCGTAATGGCCGCCGCCAGAATGTGTTTCAATGGGAGAGGGAGCCGTAATGGCCGCCGCCAGAATGTGTTTCAATGGGAGAGGGCCGCGTAGCCGCAATGGCCGCCGCCAGAATGTGTTTCAATGGGAGAGGGAGCCGTAATGGCCGCCGCCAGAATGTGTTTCAATGGGAGAGGGAGCCGTAATGGCCGCCGCCAGAATGTGTTTCAATGGGAGAGCCGCGTAGCCGCAATGGCCGCCGCCAGCAGTCCTACTCACTTTCTGCATGATGTGGTTGACCCAGGGAGACGTGCAGTTGCTGATGTCGGGGCCTTGGGGATCCCAGTAGCCCTGCTGAGCAACACACACGTATGTAGCTACGCCTGGAAGACACACAAACACCAAGACAACACGCTTAGCAAACACAGTAAGACAGCGTTGACATTCAGAGAGTGGGCAGGGAGGCAGGACGTATGGAGGAGCCAGGGGTTGTGTGCGTGTGTGTGTGTGTGTGTGTCTGTGTGTCTGTGTGTGTGTGTGTGTGTGTGTGTGAGATAATTAACCAGACAAAGCACAGTGTTTCACATTCATGAGTCTGAGCAGTAGGGTCATACTCTACTTACCAACCTTAGTACTGGAGAGGACAGAGACGGACATTATGGGGGGTTAAAGAACTGGTGATCTGAATCTAACACACGTCCCTACACATTTGTGTTTGTGTGTGTGTGTGTGTGTGTGTGTTTCTCATAATGAGATGTATTGTATGCTGTATATGCATGTATGCCTGTCATGGCACATGAAATGAACGTTGTTACAGTGTTAACATGACCTATATATGATGTTCATGTTTCATATTATACGTTATCACACAACTCACGCTCTAACAGAACACCTCACGCTCTAACAGAACAACTCACGCTCTAACAGAACAACTCACGCTCTAACAGAACAACTCACGCTCTAACAGAGAACAACTCACGCTCTAACAGAACAACTCACACTCTAACAGAACAACGCACGCTCTAACAGAACAACTCACGCTCTAACAGAACAACTCACGCTCTAACAGAACAACGCACGCTCTAACAGAACAACTCACGCTCTAACAGAACAACTAACGCTCTAACAGAACAACTCACGCTCTAACAGAGAACAACTCACGCTCTAACAGAACAACTCACGCTCTAACAGAGAACAACTCACGCTCTAACAGAGAACAACTCACGCTCTAACAGAACAACTCACGCTCTAACAGAACAACTAACGCTCTAACAGAACAACTCACGCTCTAACAGAACAACGCACGCTCTAACAGAACAACTCACGCTCTAACAGAACAACTAACGCTCTAACAGAGAACAACTCACGCTCTAACAGAACAACTCACGCTCTAACAGAGAACAACTCACGCTCTAACAGAGAACAACTCACGCTCTAACAGAGAACAACTCACGCTCTAACAGAACAACTCACGCTCTAACAGAACAACTAACGCTCTAACAGAGAACAACTCACGCTCTAACAGAGAACAACTCACGCTCTAACAGAACAACTCACGCTCTAACAGAACAACTCACGCTCTAACAGAACAACTCACGCTCTAACAGAACAACTCACGCTCTAACAGAACAACTCACGCTCTAACAGAACAACTCACGCTCTAACAGAGAACAACTCACGCTCTAACAGAACAACTCACGCTCTAACAGAACAACGCACGCTCTAACAGAACAACTCACGCTCTAACAGAACAACTAACGCTCTAACAGAGAACAACTCACGCTCTAACAGAACAACTCACGCTCTAACAGAGAGCAACTCACTCTCTAACAGAGAACAACTCACGCTCTAACAGAACAACTCACGCTCTAACAGAACAACTAACGCTCTAACAGAGAACAACTCACGCTCTAACAGAGAACAACTCACGCTCTAACAGAACAACTCACGCTCTAACAGAGAACAACGCACGCTCTAACAGAACAACTCACGCTCTAACAGAGAACAACTCACGCTCTAACAGAGAACAACTCACGCTCTAACAGAACAACTCACGCTCTAACAGAACAACTCACGCTCTAACAGAACAACTCACGCTCTAACAGAACAACTCACGCTCTAACAGAACAACTCACGCTCTAACAGAACAACTCACGCTCTAACAGAACAACTCACGCTCTAACAGAGAACAACTCACGCTCTAACAGAGAACAGCTCACGCTCTAACAGAGAACAGCTCACGCTCTAACAGAGAACAACTCACGCTCTAACAGAGAGCAACTCACGCTCTAACAGAACAACTCACGCTCTAACAGAGAACAACTCACGCTCTAACAGAACATCTCACGCTCTAACAGAACATCTCACGCTCTAACAGAACATCTCACGCTCTAACAGAGAAGAACTCACGCTCTAACAGAGAACAGCTCACGCTCTAACAGAGAACAACTCACGCTCTAACAGAACATCTCACGCTCTAACAGAACATCTCACGCTCTAACAGAGAACAACTGACGCTCTAACAGAGAACAACTCACGCTCTAACAGAACAACTCACGCTCTAACAGAACATCTCACGCTCTAACAGAACATCTCACGCTCTAACAGAACATCTCACGCTCTAACAGAGAAGAACTCACGCTCTAACAGAACATCTCACGCTCTAACAGAACATCTCACGCTCTAACAGAACATCTCACGCTCTAACAGAGAACAACTCACGCTCTAACAGAACATCTCACGCTCTAACAGAACATCTCACGCTCTAACAGAGAACAACTGACGCTCTAACAGAGAACAACTCACGCTCTAACAGAACAACTCACGCTCTAACAGAACATCTCACGCTCTAACAGAACATCTCACGCTCTAACAGAACATCTCACGCTCTAACAGAGAAGAACTCACGCTCTAACAGAACATCTCACGCTCTAACAGAACATCTCACGCTCTAACAGAGAACAACTGACGCTCTAACAGAGAACAACTCACGCTCTAACAGAACAACTCACGCTCTAACAGAGAACAGCTCACGCTCTAACAGAGAACAACTCACGCTCTAACAGAACATCTCACGCTCTAACAGAGAACAACTGACGCTCTAACAGAGAACAACTCACGCTCTAACAGAACAACGCACGCTCTAACAGAACAACTCACGCTCTAACAGAACACCTCACGCTCTAACAGAACAACTCACGCTCTAACAGAACAACTCACACTCTAACAGAACAACTCACGCTCCAACAGAACAACTCACGCTCTAACAGAGAACAACTCACGCTCTAACAGAGAACAACTCACACTCTAACAGAGAACAACTCACGCTCTAACAGAACAACTCACACTCTAACAGAACAACTCACGCTCTAACAGAGAACAATTCACGCTCTAACAGAGAACAACTCACACTCTAACAGAGAACAACTCACGCTCTAACAGAACAACTCACGCTCTAACAGAACAACGCACGCTCTAACAGAGAACAACTCACGCTCTAACAGAGAACAACTCACGCTGTAACAGAGAACAACTCACACTCTAACAGAGAACAACCCACGCTCTAACAGAATTTAAAGCCAGGCTCTAACAGAGAACAACCCACGCTCTAACAGAATTTAAAGCCAGGCTCTAACAGAGAACAACCCACGCTCTAACAGAATTTAAAGCCAGGCTCTAACAGAGAACAACTCACGCTCTAACAGAGAACAACCCACGCTCTAACAGAATTTAAAGCCAGGCTCTAACAGAGAACAACCCACGCTCTAACAGAATTTAAAGCCAGGCTCTAACAGAGAACAACCCACGCTCTAACAGAATTTAATGCCAGGCACTAACAGAGAACAACCCACGCTCTAACAGAATTTAAAGCCAGGCTCTAACAGAGAACAACCCACGCTCTAACAGAGAACAACCAAAGCTCTAACATGATTTAAAGTCATATTCTAACAGAGAACAACCCACGCTCTAACAGAATTTAAAGCCAGGCTCTAACAGAGAACAACCCACGCTCTAACAGAATTTAAAGCCAGGCTCTAACAGAGAACAACCCACGCTCTAACAGAATTTAAAGCCAGGCTCTAACAGAGAACAACCCACGCTCTAACAGAATTTAAAGCCAGGCTCTAACAGAGAACAACCCACGCTCTAACAGAATGTAAAGCCAGGCTCTAACAGAGAACAACCCACGCTCTAACAGAATTTAAAGCCAGGCTCTAACAGAGAACAACCCACGCTCTAACAGAGAACAACCCAGGCTCTAACAGAGAACAACCCACGCTCTAACAGAATGTAAAGCCAGGCTCTAACAGAGAACAACCCACGCTCTAACAGAATTTAAAGCCAGGCTCTAACAGAGAACAACCCATGCTCTAACAGAATGTAAAGCCAGGCTCTAACAGAGAACAACCCACGCTCTAACAGAATTTAAAGCCAGGCTCTAACAGAGAACAAACCACGCTCTAATAGAATTTAAAGCCAGGCTCTAACAGAGAACAACCCACGCTCTAACAGAATTTAAAGCCAGGCTCTAACAGAGAACAACCCACGCTCTAACAGAATTTAAAGCCAGGCTCTAACAGAGAACAACCCATGCTCTAACAGAATTTAAAGCCAGGCTCTAACAGAGAACAACCCATGCTCTAACAGAATTTAAAGCCAGGCTCTAACAGAGAACAACCCACGCTCTAACAGAATTTAAAGCCAGGCTCTAACAGAGAACAACCCACGCTCTAACAGAATGTAAAGCCAGGCTCTAACAGAGAACAACCCATGCTCTAACAGAATTTAAAGCCAGGCTCTAACAGAGAACAACCCACGCTCTAACAGAATTTAAAGCCAGGCTCTAACAGAGAACAACCCACGCTCTAACAGAATTTAAAGCCAGGCTCTAAAAGAGAACAACCCACGCTCTAACAGAATTTAAAGCCAGGCTCTAACAGAGAACAACCCACGCTCTAAAGAAAAGACAAGCCAGACAGAAACCTACTTGTTCCATTGTTTAAATAACAGAAGCTCTGTGTGTGTAGTGTTAGTCAAACACTTATTGTCTGCTGTCTGGAACATGAAAAACCTGCACTGGGTGGAAATAGTATTTACTGCTGGAAAGGATGTGAACTTATAAAGACTATTTCCAGTGAGTGTGGAATTGTCCTTATTTTCAAGGACAACCCCAACCCTAATCCTGATCCCAACTACCTTTTTACAAGGATTTAAACACCCCAACCCTAATCCTGATCCCAACTACCTTTTTACAAGGATTTAAACACCACAACCCTGATCCTGATCCCAACTACCTTTTTACAAGGATTTAAACACCCCAACCCTAATCCTGATCCCAACTACCTTTTTACAATGACTTAAACACCTCAGCCCTGATCCCAACTACCTTTTTACAAGGACTTAAACACCCCAACCCTAATCCTGATCCCAACTACCTTTTTACAAGGATTTAAACACCCCAACCCTAATCCTGATCCCAACTACCTTAAAACAAGCACTTGAACACCCCAACCCTAATCTTGATCCCAACTACCTTAAAACAAGCACTTGAACACCCCAACCCTAATCCTGATCCCAACGACCTTTTTACAAGGACTTAAACACCCCAACCCTAACCCTGATTCCAATGTTTGATTCTGCTGTATAAAAAACATGTAATTACTATAATATACTACATGTATTATATCTGACTGTAGTAACTACTGTATATCTGTAGATGTAATTACTATAATATACTACATGTATTATATCTGACTGTAGTAACTACTGTATATCTGTAGATGTAATTACTATAATATACTACATGTATTATATCTGACTGTAGTAACTACTGTATATCTGTAGATGTAATTACTATAATATACTACATGTATTATATCTGACTGTAGTAACTACTGTATATATGTAGATGTAATTACTATAATATACTACATGTATTATATCTGACTGTAGTAACTACTGTATATCTGTAGATATAATTACTATAATATACTACATGTATTATATCTGACTGTAGTAACTACTGTATATCTGTAGATGTAATTACTATAATATACTACATGTATTATATCTGACTGTAGTAACTACTGTATATCTGTAGATGTAATTACTATAATATACTACATGTATTATATCTGACTGTAGTAACTACTGTATATCTGTAGATGTAATTACTATAATATACAACATGTATTATATCTGACTGTAGTAACTACTGTATATCTGTAGATGTAATTACTATAATATACTACATGTATTATATCTGACTGTAGTAACTACTGTATATCTGTAGATGTAATTACTATAATATACTACATGTATTATATCTGACTGTAGTAACTACTGTATATCTGTAGATGTAATTACTATAATATACTACATGTATTATATCTGACTGTAGTAACTACTGTATATCTGTAGATTACTATAATATACTACATGTATTATATCTGACTGTAGTAACTACTGTATATCTGTATATATAATTACTATAATATACTACATGTATTATATCTGACTGTAGTAACTACTGTATATCTGTAGATGTAATTACTATAATATACTACATGTATTATATCTGACTGTAGTTCCTACTGTATATCTGTAGATGTAATTACTATAATATACTACATGTATTATATCTGACTGTAGTAACTACTGTATATCTGTAGATGTAATTACTATAATATACTACATGTATTATATCTGACTGTAGTAACTACTGTATATCTGTAGATTACTATAATATACTACATGTATTATATCTGACTGTAGTAACTACTGTATATCTGTAGATTACTATAATATACTACATGTATTATATCTGACTGGGCTGTAGTTAGTAGTCTAGTTACCTAGTGTCCCTACAGGACAGGGCTGTAGTTACCTAGTGTCCCTACAGGACAGGGCTGTAGTTACCTAGTGTCCCTACAGGACAGGGCTGTAGTTACCTAGTGTCCCTATAGGACAGAGCTGTAGTTACCTAGTGTCCCTACAGGACAGGGCTGTAGTTACCTAGTGTCCCTACAGGACAGGGCTGTAGTTAGTAGTCTAGTTACCTAGTGTCCCTACAGGACAGGGCTGTAGTTACCTAGTGTCCCTACAGGACAGGGCTGTAGTTACCTAGTGTCCCTACAGGACAAGGCTGTAGTTACCTAGTGTCCCTACAGGACAGGGCTGTAGTTAGTAGTCTAGTTACCTAGTGTCCCTACAGGACAGGGCTGTAGTTACCTAGTGTCCCTACAGGACAGGGCTGTAGTTACCTAGTGTCCCTATAGGACAGGGCTGTAGTTAGTAGTCTAGTTACCTAGTGTCCCTACAGGACAGGGCTGTAGTTACCTAGTGTCCCTACAGGACAGGGCTGTAGTTAGTAGTGTCCCTACAGGACAGGGCTGTAGTTAGTAGTCTAGTTACCTAGTGTCCCTACAGGACAGGGCTGTAGTTAGTAGTCTAGTTACCTAGTGTCCCTACAGGACAGGGCTGTAGTTACCTAGTGTCCCTACAGGACAGGGCTGTAGTTACATAGTGTCCCTATAGGACAGGGCTGTAGTTAGTAGTCTAGTTACCTAGTGTCTCTACAGGACAGGGCTGTAGTTAGTAGTCTATACTACATGTATTATATCTGACTGTAGTAACTACTGTATATCTGTAGATTACTATAATATACTACATGTATTATATCTGACTGTAGTAACTACTGTATATCTGTAGATTACTATAATATACTACATGTATTATATCTGACTGGGCTGTAGTTAGTAGTCTAGTTACCTAGTGTCCCTACAGGACAGGGCTGTAGTTACCTAGTGTCCCTACAGGACAGGGCTGTAGTTACCTAGTGTCCCTACAGGACAGGGCTGTAGTTACCTAGTGTCCCTATAGGACAGAGCTGTAGTTACCTAGTGTCCCTACAGGACAGGGCTGTAGTTACCTAGTGTCCCTACAGGACAGGGCTGTAGTTAGTAGTCTAGTTACCTAGTGTCCCTACAGGACAGGGCTGTAGTTACCTAGTGTCCCTACAGGACAGGGCTGTAGTTACCTAGTGTCCCTACAGGACAAGGCTGTAGTTACCTAGTGTCCCTACAGGACAGGGCTGTAGTTAGTAGTCTAGTTACCTAGTGTCCCTACAGGACAGGGCTGTAGTTCCCTAGTGTCCCTACAGGACAGGGCTGTAGTTACCTAGTGTCCCTATAGGACAGGGCTGTAGTTAGTAGTCTAGTTACCTAGTGTCCCTACAGGACAGGGCTGTAGTTACCTAGTGTCCCTACAGGACAGGGCTGTAGTTAGTAGTGTCCCTACAGGACAGGGCTGTAGTTAGTAGTCTAGTTACCTAGTGTCCCTACAGGACAGGGCTGTAGTTAGTAGTCTAGTTACCTAGTGTCCCTACAGGACAGGGCTGTAGTTACCTAGTGTCCCTACAGGACAGGGCTGTAGTTACATAGTGTCCCTATAGGACAGGGCTGTAGTTAGTAGTCTAGTTACCTAGTGTCTCTACAGGACAGGGCTGTAGTTAGTAGTGTAGTTACCTAGTGTCCCTACGGGACAGGGCTGTAGTTACCTAGTGTCCCTACAGGACAGGGCTGTAGTTAGTAGTGTAGTTACCTAGTGTCCCTACAGGACAGGGCTGTAGTTACCTAGTGTCCCTACAGGACAGGGCTGTAGTTAGTAGTCTAGTTACCTAGTGTCTCTACAGGACAGGGCTGTAGTTAGTAGTGTAGTTACCTAGTGTCCCTACGGGACAGGGCTGTAGTTACCTAGTGTCCCTACAGGACAGGGCTGTAGTTAGTAGTGTAGTTACCTAGTGTCCCTACAGGACAGGGCTGTAGTTAGTAGTGTAGTTACCTAGTGTCCCTACAGGACAGGGCTGTAGTTAGTAGTGTAGTTACCTAGTGTCCCTACAGGACAGGGCTGTAGTTACCTAGTGTCCCTACAGGACAGGGCTGCTTGGCCATCTGTCCCTGCTGGGTTCTGGGCCAGGACACTTCAGCTGTCACCCTGGGGGAGCAGTGGTCCTGGGGGGGTATGACCGGGGGCTGGGGAGGCAGAGGGGGAACACCCATGGCTGGAACCGACCGTCCGTTACCTACCGGAGATGTACATGTTAAAAACAGGTACAATTATTATACGATAACACATTGGAACAGAATGAGTTCATTTCCGTTAATGGCCGTTACCGGGGTTAACGATCTCTGGGATCTGGTTATCGCCGGGGACGACCACGCCACCACCGGCAGGGTTCCGCACGGTCGTGGTTGTCCTGGACCGTTGACCGGGGAAGGTGGTGAGGATTGGTCGCGCCGTGGTATAGTAGGGAGGAGACCGGGTGGTCGTGGTCCGACTGGTGGAGGAAGAGGAGGAGGGGACTTTGGGAGGTCCGTGGATGACTGGAGGAACCAAGTCTGGACGGAGAGAGAAAGAGAGAGAGAAAGAGAGAGAGATGATCCAATTAGAGAAACAAGAGAAGAAGGAACTGTTGTGGTGGAGGAAGGAAGGAAGTCTGAATGGAGAGAAGGAGAGAGAGAAGGAGAGAGAGAGAGAGAGAGAAGGAGAGAGAGAGAGAGAGAGAGAAGGAGAGAGAGAGAGAGAGAGAAGGAGAGAGAGAGAGAGAGAGAGAGAGAGGAGGAGAGAAGAGAGAGAGAGAAGGAGAGAGAAGGAGAGAGAGAAGGAGAGAGAGAGAAGGAGAGAGAAGGAGAGAGAGAGAAGGAGAGAGAAGGAGAGAGAGTTAACGAGAGAGAGAGAGAGAAGGAGAGAGAAGGAGAGAGAAGGAGAGAGAGAGAAGGAGAGAGAGGGAGATAAATGAGTTAGATAAAGAAGGGAATGTACTAGTCCTGGTTGGTGTGGAGGAAACAATGGAATAGATAAAGAAAATGCAGTGGGGTGTAACTGTTCAGAAAGGAACGTACTAAACTGTTGTTCTGGGGGGGTAAAAGGAACGTACTAAACTGTTGTTCTGGGGGGGGTAAAAGGAACGTACTAAACTGTTGTTCTGGGGGGGTAAAAGGAACGTACTAAACTGTTGTTCTGGGGGGGTAAAAGGAACGTACTAAACTGTTGTTCTGGGGGGGGGGTAAAAGGAACGTACTAAACTGTTGTTCTGGGGGGGGGGGGTAAAAGGAACGTACTAAACTGTTGTTCTGGGGGGGTAAAAGGAACGTACTAAACTGTTGTTCTGGGGGGGGGGTAAAAGGAACGTACTAAACTGTTGTTCTGGGGGGGTAAAAGGAACGTACTAAACTGTTGTTCTGGGGGGGTAAAAGGAACGTACTAAACTGTTGTTCTGGGGGGGGTAAAAGGAACGTACTAAACTGTTGTTCTGGGGGGGTAAAAGGAACGTACTAAACTGTTGTTCTGGGGGGGTAAAAGGAACGTACTAAACTGTTGTTCTGGGGGGGGGTAAAAGGAACGTACTAAACTGTTGTTCTGGGGGGGGTAAAAGGAACGTACTAAACTGTTGTTCTGGGGGGGGTAAAAGGAACGTACTAAACTGTTGTTCTGGGGGGGGTAAAAGGAACGTACTAAACTGTTGTTCTGGGGGGGGTAAAAGGAACGTACTAAACTGTTGTTCTGGGGGGGGTAAAAAAAATGGGGACATTTGAGAAATTCTTTCATAATTTAATGAAACCATTGAACGCTGGTTATGAAATTAACATTCTGTCTTTGGTATCTTCTTGGTTACACTCCAACCCTTCTGGGTTACACCCTAACCCCTACACCCCTTCTGGGTTACACCCTATCCCCTACACTCCTTCTGGGTTACACCCTAACCCCTACACTCCTTCTGGGTTACACTCTAACCCCTCCACTCCTTCTGGGTTACACCCTAACCCCTCCACTCCTTCTGGGTTACACCCTAACCCCTACACTCCTTCTGGGTTACACCCTAACCCCTACACTCCTTCTGGGTTACACTCTAACCCCTCCACTCCTTCTGGGTTACACCCTAACCCCTCCACTCCTTCTGGGTTACACCCTAACCCCTCCACTCCTTCTGGGTTACACCCTAACCCCTCCACTCCTTCTGGGTTACACTCTAACCCCTCCACTCCTTCTGGGTTACACCCTAACCCCTCCACTCCTTCTGGGTTACACCCTAACCCCTCCACTCCTTCTGGGTTACACCCTAACCCCTCCACTCCTTCTGGGTTACACCCTAACCCCTCCACTCCTTCTGGGTTACACCCTAACCGCTCCACTCCACTCCTTCTGGGTTACACCCTAACCCCTCCACTCCACTCCTTCTGGGTTACACCCTAACCCCTCCACTCCACTCCTTCTGGGTTACACCCTAACCCCTCCACTCCACTCCTTCTGGGTTACACCCTAACCCCTACACTCTAACCCTTCTGGGTTACACCCTAACCCCTACACTCCTTCTGGGTTACACCCTAACCCCTCCACTCCTTCTGGGTTACACCCTAACCGCTCCACTACACTCCTTCTGGGTTACACCCTAACCCCTCCACTCCACTCCACTCCTTCTGGGTTACACCCTAACCCCTACACTCCAACCCTTCTGAGTTACACCCTAACCCCTACACTCCAACCCTTCTGGGTTACACCCTAACCCCTCCACTCCTTCTGGGTTACACCCTAACCCCTCCACTCCTTCTGGGTTACACCCTAACCGCTCCACTCCACTTCTTCTGGGTTACACCCTAACCCCTCCACTCCACTCCACTCCTTCTGGGTTACACCCTAACCCCTCCACTCCTTCTGGGTTACACCCTAACCCCTCCACTCCTTCTGGGTTACACCCTAACCCCTCTACTCCTTCTGGGTTACACCCTAACCCCTCTACTCCTTCTGGGTTACACCCTAACCCCTCTACTCCTTCTGGGTTACACCCTAACCCCTCCACTCCTTCTGGGTTACACCCTAACCCCTCCACTCCTTCTGGGTTACACCCTAACCCCTCTACTCCTTCTGGGTTACACCCTAACCCCTCCACTCCTTCTGGGTTACACCCTAACCCCTACACTCCACTCCTTCTGGGTTACACCCTAACCCCTCCACTCCACTCCTTCTGGGTTACACCCTAACCCCTCCACTCCACTCCTTCTGGGTTACACCCTAACCCCTACACTCCACTCCTTCTGGGTTACACCCTAACCCCTCCACTCCTTCTGGGTTACACCCTAACCCCTACACTCCACTCCTTCTGGGTTACACCCTAACCCCTCCACTCCACTCCTTCTGGGTTACACCCTAACCCCTCCACTCCACTCCTTCTGGGTTACACCCTAACCCCTACACTCCACTCCTTCTGGGTTACACCCTAACCCCTCTACTCCTTCTGGGTTACACCCTAACCCCTCCACTCCTTCTGGGTTACACCCTAACCCCTACACTCCACTCCTTCTGGGTTACACCCTAACCCCTCCACTCCACTCCTTCTGGGTTACACCCTAACCCCTCCACTCCTTCTGGGTTACACCCTAACCCCTCCAACTCCTTCTGGGTTACACCCTAACCCCTCTACTCCTTCTGGGTTATACCCTAACCCCTCTACTGCTTCTGGGTTACACCCTAACCCCTCCACTCCTTCTGGGTTACACCCTAACCCCTCCACTCCTTCTGGGTTACACCCTAACCCCTCCACTCCTTCTGGGTTACACCCTAACCCCTCCACTCCTTCTGGGTTACACCCTAACCCCTCTACTCCTTCTGGGTTACACCCTAACCCCTCCACTCCTTCTGGGTTACACCCTAACCCCTCCACTCCTTCTGGGTTACACCCTAACCCCTCCACTCCTTCTGGGTTACACCCTAACCCCTCCACTCCTTCTGGGTTACACCCTAACCCCTACACTCCTTCTGGGTTACACCCTAACCCCTACACTCCTTCTGGGTTACACCCTAACCCCTCCACTCCTTCTGGGTTACACCCTAACCCCTACACTCCTTCTGGGTTACACCCTAACCCCTACACTCCTTCTGGGTTACACCCTAACCCCTACACTCCTTCTGGGTTACACCCTAACCCCTACACTCCTTCTGGGTTACACCCTAACCCCTACACTCCTTCTGGGTTACACCCTAACCCCTCCACTCCTTCTGGGTTACACCCTAACCCCTCCACTCCTTCTGGGTTACACCCTAACCCCTCTACTCCTTCTGGGTTACACCCTAACCCCTACACTCCTTCTGGGTTACACCCTAACCCCTACACTCCTTCTGGGTTACACCCTAACCCCTCCACTCCACTCCTTCTGGGTTACACCCTAACCCCTCCACTCCTTCTGGGTTACACCCTAACCCCTCTACTCCTTCTGGGTTACACCCTAACCCCTCCTCTCCACCGTTTCTTTCATCAACTAAGTACATTATTTTCTCTTCAACCATTCTGCTCTGTTCTGTTCTGTTCTGTTCTGTTCTGTTCTGCTCTGCTCTGCTCTGTTCCCACACAGGGTTGTAGTCATTGGAATGTTCCCGTCCCCAAACGCCATACGACCTCCCTCCCTCTCTCTCTCCCTCCCTACCTCCCTATTCCCTCCCTCCCTCTCTCCCTCCCTCCCTACCTCCCTCATTCCCTCCCTCCCTCTCTCCCTCCCTCCCTACCTCCCTCATTCCCTCCCTCCCTCTCTCCCTCCCTCCCTCATTCCCTCCCTTCTTCCCTCTCTCCCTCCCTACCTCCCTCATTCTCTCCCTCCCTCTCTCCCTCCCTCATTCCCTCCCTCATTCCCTCCCTCCCTCACAATTCTGCATGGTTCCAGGGTTAATTCTGCATGGTTACAGGGATAATTCTGCATGGTTACAGGGTTAATTCTGCATGGTTACAGGGTTAATTCTGCATGGTTACAGGGATAATTCTGCATGGTTACAGGGTTAATTCTGCATGGTTACAGGGTTAATTCTGGAAGATTAAAATACAAACAATTAAATGGAAACCAAACCACAAATTCCTGGAATTCTGTTGCAACTCAAGTCTACTACAAAACCCACAATGCAATGCTCCCTCTCTCTCTCTGGGCTAGCTAGCTAGCTGGCAAGAAAACATAGCTACACACAATAATTCCAAAGTCAGAATCAGCATGTGAAGTAGCTAGCTAGCTGTAAAATCTCCTTAAACAAACTGCACTAGCAATTTAGGAGCCTATCTCACCGAGTTCAACTTGTAGTTTGTCTCTGAGAGAGAGAGCAGAGTATGTTTCTTTCCCACAGAGATACTTCTGAGGAGATACGAAACACCCATTAGAATCGTATTAATGCCCATTGTGTACATTGCCCATGTGTCGTCAATGGGCCGCGTGGTGGATTCTGGGCAATTCTGGGACAAGGAGAGCTGTCCTTCAAGGAGTGAATGGGAATCAATTGGGCGCTAGCCCAAATACCAAACATTAGCATGAATGTCGTGAACAAGAAGTACAACATTGCAAATATTTTCCAAGATGTGAGATCATTAACTTGTTCTCTGTAAATACCGTATATCTTTGGAATAGTGACATTGCGTAATTTCGAGGAAAATAGGCAGGTTTCTCGACTCATATACCGTGACTTTGAGAAGGGATTGTGTGACGATTAGCTTAGCAACCGTGTGTTGCAGCATGACAACGTGAATCCGATGGGTCTACAGTCGGTTGGGTGGGACGTTACTCCATTCAACTCCTCCAAATGGGATTCCTATCTCCTCCTTTCTGAAATATCTCTGTTTCCCACAACGCATTGCGTGCACGGCACTTGAATGACAAACAAGAGTTGAATAATTTGGTACACTGTTTAAATTGGGGCGGCAGGGTAGCCTAGTGGTTAGTGTTGGACTAGTAACCGAAAGGTTGCAAGATCGAATCCCTGAGCTGACAAAGGTAGAACAAATCTGTCATTGTTCCCCTGAACAAGGCAGTTAACCCACTGTTCCTAGGCCGTCACTGAAAAAATAAGATTTTTTTCTTCTAAACTGAATTGCCTAGTTAAATAAATCAAAACGTAGCGAATCTAAGCGAAGTGTCAACTTTGTCACGACAACATAAACAGACGGATGTGTTCAAGAACAAGTATGTCTACACTCCAACCATTCTGGGTTACACCCTAACCCCTACACTCCAACCATTCTGAGTTACACCCTAACCCCTACACTCCAACCCTTCTGAGTTACACCCTAACCCCTACACTCCAACCATTCTGGGTTACACCCTAACCCCTACACTCCAACCCTTCTGAGTTACACCCTAACCCCTACACTCCAACCCTTCTGAGTTACACCCTAACCCCTACACTCCAACCCTTCTGAGTTACACCCTAACCCCTACACTCCAACCCTTCTGAGTTACACCCTAACCCCTACACTCCAACCCTTCTGAGTTACACCCTAACCCCTACACTCCAACCCTTCTGGGTTACACCCTAACCCCTACACTCCAACCCTTCTGGGTTACACCCTAACCCCTACACTCCAACCCTTCTGAGTTACACCCTAACCCCTACACTCCAACCCTTCTGAGTTACACCCTAACCCCTACACTCCAACCCTTCTGAGTTACACCCTAACCCCTACACTCCAACCATTCTGGGTTACACCCTAACCCCTACACTCCAACCCTTCTGAGTTACACCCTAACCCCTACACTCCAACCATTCTGGGTTACACCCTAACCCCTACACTCCAACCCTTCTGAGTTACACCCTAACCCCTACACTCCAACCCTTCTGAGTTACACCCTAACCCCTACACTCCAACCCTTCTGAGTTACACCCTAACCCCTACACTCCAACCATTCTGGGTTACACCCTAACCCCTCCACTCCAACCCTTCTGGGTTACACCCTAACCCCTACACTCCAACCATTCTGGGTTACACCCTAACCCCTCCACTCCAACCCTTCTGGGTTACACCCTAACCCCTACACTCCAACCATTCTGGGTTACACCCTAACCCCTCCACTCCAACCCTTCTGGGTTACACCCTAACCCCTACACTCCAACCATTCTGAGTTACACCCTAACCCCTACACTCCAACCCTTCTGAGTTACACCCTAACCCCTACACTCCAACCATTCTGGGTTACACCCTAACCCCTACACTCCAACCCTTCTGAGTTACACCCTAACCCCTACACTCCAACCCTTCTGAGTTACACCCTAACCCCTACACTCCAACCCTTCTGAGTTACACCCTAACCCCTACACTCCAACCCTTCTGAGTTACACCCTAACCCCTACACTCCAACCCTTCTGAGTTACACCCTAACCCCTACACTCCAACCCTTCTGGGTTACACCCTAACCCCTACACTCCAACCCTTCTGGGTTACACCCTAACCCCTACACTCCAACCCTTCTGAGTTACACCCTAACCCCTACACTCCAACCCTTCTGAGTTACACCCTAACCCCTACACTCCAACCCTTCTGAGTTACACCCTAACCCCTACACTCCAACCATTCTGGGTTACACCCTAACCCCTACACTCCAACCCTTCTGAGTTACACCCTAACCCCTACACTCCAACCATTCTGGGTTACACCCTAACCCCTACACTCCAACCCTTCTGAGTTACACCCTAACCCCTACACTCCAACCCTTCTGAGTTACACCCTAACCCCTACACTCCAACCCTTCTGAGTTACACCCTAACCCCTACACTCCAACCATTCTGGGTTACACCCTAACCCCTCCACTCCAACCCTTCTGGGTTACACCCTAACCCCTACACTCCAACCATTCTGGGTTACACCCTAACCCCTCCACTCCAACCCTTCTGGGTTACACCCTAACCCCTACACTCCAACCATTATGGGTTACAGCCTAACCCCTACACTCCAACCATTCTGGGTTACACCCTAACCCCTACACTCCAACCATTCTGGGTTACACCCTAACCCCTACACTCCAACCCTTCTGGGTTACACCCTAACCCCTACACTCCAACCCTTCTGGGTTACACCCTAACCCCTACACTCCAACCCTTCTGAGTTACACCCTAACCCCTACACTCCAACCCTTCTGGGTTACAGCCTAACCCCTACACTCCAACCCTTCTGAGTTACAGTTATGTCTATTAGGTAACAGACGGATGTGTTCAAGAACAAGTCTATTAGGTGACCTGCAGGTCATTGTTTCACAAGGTGTCATGCAGAGTCTGTTATCTCCAGTGATGAGAATCGTGTAGCTATGATGAGTTCCTACATGATTTCCTGATTTCCACAGACACAGAACACGGCACAGTTAAATCATGGGATTTACACAAAAAAAATATAATAATAATAATGTTGTTTTTTTTTATCCACTGATAGAAAATAGTCTCCCACCAAATTGACAGGAGCTTTAATGATTTCTATTTTTGGGGGGGGTGGATCATCCCTTTAAGTTAAGGTATTGATTATGAATGGTTATTAGGGCTATGGAGGGGGGGGGCTTAAAACCAAATAATTAAAAACAACATGCTGTTTCCATCAGGTAAATTCCACTATTCCAAAAATACACCTTATGGAAGAGCGGGGACTGTGAAGTTACACAAACATAGGCACATACACATGATAAGATACACACTATACACACACATGTGGTAGTGGAGTATGGGGACTGAGGGCACACACATGTGGTAGTGGAGTACGTGGACTGAGGGCACACACATAGTGCGTTGTGATTTCTGTAATTAATGCATTTGGATGTTTTTTAAATTGTATAAACTGCCCTAATTTTGCCGGACCCCAGGAAGGGGATCCATAATAAACCCCAGGAAGAGTAGCTGCTGCCTTGGCAGGAACTAATGGGGATCCATAATAAACCCCAGGAAGAGAAGCTGCTGCCTTGGCAGGAACTAATGGGGATCCATAATAAACCCCAGGAAGAGAAGCTGCTGCCTTGGCAGGAACTAATGGGGATCCATAATAAACCCCAGGAAGAGTAGCTGCTTCCTTGGCAGGAACTAATGGGGATCCATAATAAACCCCAGGAAGAGTAGCTGCTGCCTTGACAGGAACTAATGGGGATCCATAATAAACCCCAGGAAGAGAAGCTGCTGCCTTGGCAGGAACTAATGGGGATCCATAATAAACCCCAGGAAGAGTAGCTGCTTCCTTGGCAGGAACTAATGGGGATCCATAATAAACCCCAGGAAGAGTAGCTGCTGCCTTGACAGGAACTAATGGGGATCCATAATAAACCCCAGGAAGAGAAGCTGCTGCCTTGGCAGGAACTAATGGGGATCCATAATAAACCCCAGGGAATAGTAGCTGCTGTCTTGACAGGAACTAATGGGGATCCATAATAAACCCCAGGAAGAGAAGCTGCTGCCTTGGCAGGAACTAATGGGGATCCATAATAAACCCCAGGGAATAGTAGCTGCTGCCTTGGCAGGAACTAATGGGGATCCATAATAAATACAAATTATTATTACGTTTTCTCACAGCTTGTTAGAGCATTGTAAACTGTTGTGACACAGTCGTCTGAGCACCACGTCTCGCCTCCGAGCATCATGGGGTTTTTATGGTACGTAGTCTATTTTTTCTCCGGACCTTTTTCAAAATCGTCCCCAAAAAAATCGAAGTCTATTTTTTTGTGATCAGTCTGCCCTCCGTCCCGCCAGATTCCTCCATGTAATGTCACCATCACACACCATGTGTGTGTGTGTATGTGTGTGTGTGTGTGTGTGTGTGTGTGTGTGTGTGTGTTATCATTGTTCAGAGTGAGTGCATAACAAGGCCATGGTTTGACAGGTCTGAGCCCATACAAGCCCAAACCCTGCTGTAACAATGGACTGGTAATGTGTGTGTTTGTGGGTGGGAGGAACACAACCCAACACAACACAGCAGTAAAAACATCAACATCTCAGACACTCAGACACAACAACAGATGGTTCTCTCTCTCTCTCTCTCTCTCTCTCTCTCTCTCTCTATAAGGTCCCTCTGTCTCTCTCCCTGTCCCTCTCCCTGTCTCTCTGTCTTCCTCTTTCTCTGTTACGCACATAAAGCCCCCCCCCCCCTCCCTCCCTCGCCCCACACACACACATCTCTCTTACACACGTAATCACAGGAGGTGTTTTTGGGGAGTGCAGATCTACGCTGACGTGACATGAGAGGCTCATTAAACATTCATAGGGATGTCTTGGCCACGCCCCTTACGTAAGACTCTTACACCCTTATTAATGTAAGACACGCCTCAGGGGTCCCCTCCTGTATTCCCTGATCACCAACGACGAGGCAGCCTATAAGGAAGAGGTCAGAGACCTGGCAAAGGGATGTCTTGGCCACGCCCCTTACGTAAGACTCTTACACCTTTAATGTAAGACATGCACAAACACACAAACCTCTCAGGGTTTAGTCCCCTCCTGTATTCCCTGATCACCAACGACGACGAGGCAGCCTATAAGGAAGAGGTCAGAGACCTGGCAGTGTGGTGCCAGGACAACCACCTCTCCCTCAACGTCAGCAAGACAAAAGGAGCTGATCGTGGACTACAGGAAGCGGCGTGCCGAGCACATCGACAGGGCTGTAGTGGAACGGGTCGAGACCTTCCCGTTCCTCGGTGTCCACATCGCTAAGTACCGATCATGTTCCAAACACACCAGCACGGTGATGAAGAGGGCACGACAACACCTCTTCCCCCTCAGGAGACGATTTGGGCCCTCCGAAAGAGCTAGAGCTGCGTCGCTATGGCAACTGCTTGGCATCCGACCGCAAGGCGCTACGGAGGGTATGGGGACACTTGGAAT
The DNA here is from genome assembly GCF_045791955.1 of Oncorhynchus clarkii lewisi. Lineage (NCBI taxonomy): Eukaryota > Metazoa > Chordata > Actinopteri > Salmoniformes > Salmonidae > Oncorhynchus > Oncorhynchus clarkii. The sequence goes on along the minus strand of NC_092165.1, from coordinate 5,667,930 downwards.
GTATATAAAAAGTGTAAATATTGGGATGCAAACTATAAATGTAATACATTTCAACTCTATATCTGACTTGGTACTGGTGTCTGACTATTTTTAAGCTCATGTGAGGTGTGTACTTTTTTTTTCTAAAGTAGATTTGTTTTAGACTACCAAGAATCACTCGTAGCCCACTGTAGTAAATGGTTAATTTTGCATAATTTAGTGGAATTAAACTGGCGCGTGTATACAGTACATTCATTATGTATCCTGTTTATCACAGACGTACAGCATACAATGACTTTTTCTTATTTTTGTTGCCTTACAACCTGGAATAAAAATTGATTTTTTGGGGGGGGGTTGTATCATTTGATTTACACATACCTACCACTTTGAAGATGCAAAATATTTTTTGTTGTGAAACACAATAAGACAATAAAAACTGAAAACTTGAGGGTGCAGAAATATTCACCCCCCCAAAGTCAATGCTTTGTAGAGCCACCTTTTGCAGCTATTACAGCTGCAAGTCTCTTGGGTATGTCTCTATAATCTTGGCACATCTAGCCACTGGGATGTTTGCCCATTCTTCAAGGCAAAACTTTTCTTTAAGCAATGGATTTTTTCTGTGATTTTTTCAAGCAACTCTTCTGTAAAGCCCAGCTCTGTGGAGTGTACAGCTTAAAGTGGTCCTATGGACAGATAATCCAATCTCCGCTGTGGAGCTTTGCAGCTCCTTCAGGGTGATCTTTGGTCTGCTTGTTTCCTCTCCGATTAATGCCCTCCTTGCCTGGTCCGTAAGTTTTGGTGGGCGGCCCTCTCTTCGCAGGTTTGTCGTGGTGCCACATTACTTAAATTTTTAAAAATAATGGATTTAATGATGCTCTGTGGGATGTTCAAAGTTTCTGACATTTTTTTATAACCCAACCCTGATCTGTACTTCTCCGCAACTTTGTCCCCGACCTGTTTGGAGAGCTCCTTGGTCTTCCTGGTGCCGCTTGCTTGGTGGTGCCCACTTGCTTAGTGGTGTTGCAGACTCTGGGGCCTTTCAGAACAGGTGTATATATATATATACGGAGATCATGTGACAGATCATGTGACACAGATTGCACACAGGTGGACTTTACCTAATTATGTGACTTCTGAAGGTAATTGGTTGCAGAAGATCTTATTTAGAGACTTCATAGTAAAAGGGGTGAATACATATACACACTACTTTCAGTTTTTTTTATTTTTTTTATTTCATTTCACCAATTTTGACTATTTTGTGTTTGTCCATTACAGGAAATCCAAATAAAAATCAATTTAAATTACAGGTTATAATGCAACAAAACAGGGAAATAACACAAGAGGTGTCACGGTCGTCCTCCTCTTCATCTGAAGAGGAGAGGCGAGAAGGATCGGAGGACCCAAATGCGGCGTGATATGTGTTCACGTTGAATGTTTAATTAAAGAAAGAACTGAACACTGAAACACTATACAAAAACAATAAACGAAATAACAACCGTGAAGCTAATGCGAGCTGCGCTGAAACAAGCCATCAACATAGACAATCACCCACAAACAAACAGTGCAACCCAGGCTACCTAAGTATGATTCTCAATCAGAGACAACTAATGACACCTGCCTCTGATTGAGAACCATACTAGGCCGAAAACATAGAAATAGACAAACTAGACATGTAACATAGAATGCCCACCCAGCTCACACCAACCAAAACATAGAAACATACAAAGCAAACTATGGTCAGGGTGTGACAAGCGGGATGAATACTGTACAGACACAGGACTTTAGAACATAAACTCTGTCTGAGAGATGCAAATTATATCATTTTAATAGTATTCATATTTGCAAATTGCGAAATACATAGGAAACGGAAGGCAGGCTTCATCAGCGCGTCACACACCACGTTGCAATGAGCTGGAGGCAGCGTGCATTTTCAAAAACATCTACTTAATTGTTTAAAAAGCTGAACGTTTTTACTACATGTTATGAGGCATGTCTTAATTCGCTTCAACCCATGTCTGTGGAGGCAATTATTTGATATCAGCTTCCTTTCATTGTCCAGTCGCCCCAAGGCACGATCCTAGTCCTATTAGCAACCCATGTAGTTGTTGCCTATTACATCTCCCCTCTTTCTACGTTTCTAATGAATATTTACATATCTTTCACGTGCGGTGCGCTTTTGACTGCGCAGTTTTTAACCGCTAATTGCATTATGGGATGAACATTCGTGCGTAGCCTACTGCCTTGTGCGCCTTGCTGCTCTTAAAACGTGAATAAATAATAGTTTATCAACATGTTAAACATTCTGATCTGTTGCATCAGACAAATTTTTTTTAAATGTTTAATGTAGTCTAGGTCTACTGGTTGTACGAATTTTGGATGTATCGTCCCACAAATGTCTCAGAGTCTGTTTGGAATAGGCTATTTATTTTCTCTACAAGCTGACCAATAGACTAGGTCAACTTTTCTACTATGGGGAATAGTGATTTTGCTGTTCGTTACTCGTCTTGTTGGCTGAGGAAAAGTAAATAACGTGGACAGTTATTCTGACAAGTTCAAAGTGCACACCGGGATTCAGAAGGACCGCACGTCGTTCCATCCGGGACTTGCACGTTCTGTTAATATGAATGACCATCATCTACATGTGATTTCTGTCATTGTCACGTTCTGTTAATATGAATGACCATCATCTACATGTGATTTCTGTCAATGTCACGTTCTGTTAATATGAATGACCATCATCTACATGTGATTTCTGTCATTGTCACGTTCTGACCCTAGTTCCTGGGTTATTTGTTTGTTTTAGTTGATCAGGACGTGAGTTGGGTGGGCATTCTATGTTTTGTGTTTCTAGGTTGGTTTTCTGTGTTCGGCCTAGTATGGTTCTCAAACAGAGGCAGATTGAATTTACGAACAGACAATCTGACAACAATCTGAACGCCCAGAGATCACTCTGACCACATTCTGACTCCAGATTGAATTTAGGAACACACCCGTAGTATAAACCAGCCTTTAGTCTTGAAATCTGTGCTTGTTTAGTACATGACCTCACATGTGAATCCTTAATGAGATGGGCGGGGCTAAAAATTAAGAAGGTGTGAACGATGTGGTTGTTTAGTACATGACCTCACATGTGAATCCTTAATGAGATGGGCGGGGCTTAAGATTAAGACGGTCTGAACGATGTGGTTGTTTAGTACATTACCTCACATGTGAATCCTTAATGAGATGGGCGGGGCTAAAGATTAAGAAGGTGTGAACGATGTGGTTGTTTAGTACATGACCTCACAAGTGAATCCTTAATGAGATGGGTGGGGCTAAAGCTTAAGAAGGTGTGAACGATGCTGAATGGGTGTAGACAAAGAAGAGCTCTCCAGTAGGTGTACCAAAACATTCAAGCACCATTTTCTCAAAAGTGAGGTTACAAGTCTATCAACTTTCAAAGCAGAATAACTTTCCCATTGTTCCTCAACTGTAGTGTATGATAATAATATATCATTTTGAAGCTCTGAGTCTCTGCTTTTATCCAATGAAAAAAAAAACACAATTTCAAAATGTTGCTACATAAGACCGAATCGAGCCGGTCGGTCACAAAACTACTTGAAGATAACAGCGCTCACTGTTGCCCCTAGTGACCGGTTTTCATTTCAGACATGGGATGCACGTTGAATACTGACTTTTAATCACGGGTGACCTGGCTCTCCACACACACAAACACACACACACGCACACGCACGCACGCACACACCCACACGCACGCACGCACACACACTTTAAGATTCTTACGACCCTAATGTGATGGTCATGTCATCTCATGCAAAGGTTAAGCTTTTAAAACAGGGGTGATGACAGTTTGCACTTCAAATCTGCTTTGTTCTATCTCTCTCTCCCCCCTTCTCTGTCTCTCTCTCACCCCTTCTCTCTCTCTCTCACCCTTTCTCTCTCTCTCTCTCTCTCTTTCTCTCTCTCTCTCCCCTTCTCTCTCTCTCTCCCCTTCTCTCTCTCTCACCCCTTCTCTCTCTCTCACCCCTTCTCTCTCTCTCTCTCTCTCTCTCTCTCTCTCTCTCTCCCCTTCTCTCTCTCTCACCCCTTCTCTCTCTCTCTCTCTCTCTCTCTCCCCCTCTCTCTCTCTCTCTCTCTCTCTCTCTCCCCTTCTCTCTCTCTCTCCCCTTCTCTCTCTCTCACCCCTTCTCTCTCTCTCTCTCTCTCTCTCTCTCCCCTTCTCTCTCTCTCTCCCCTTCTCTCTCTCTCACCCCTTCTCTCTCTCTCTCTGTCTCTCTCTCTCTCTCTCTCTCTCCCCTTCTCTCTCTCTCTCCCCTTCTCTCTCTCTCACCCCTTCTCTCTCTCTCTCTCTCTCTCTCTCTCTCCCCTTCTCTCTCTCCCTCCCCTTCTCTCTCTCTCACCCCTTCTCTCTCTCCCTCCCCTTCTCTCTCTCTCACCCCTTCTCTCTCTCTCTCTCTCTCTCTCCCCTTCTCTCTCTCTCTCCCCTTCTCTCTCTCTCACCCCTTCTCTCTCTCTCTCTCTCTCTCTCTCCCCTTCTCTCTCTCTCTCCCCTTCTCTCTCTCTCACCCCTTCTCTCTCTCTCTCTCTCTCTCTCTCTCCCCTTCTCTCTCTCTCTCCCCTTCTCTCTCTCTCACCCCTTCTCTCTCTCTCTCTCTCTCTCTCTCCCCTTCTCTCTCTCCCTCCCCTTCTCTCTCTCTCACCCCTTCTCTCTCTCTCTCCCCTTCTCTCTCTCTCACCCCTTCTCTCTCTCTCTCTCTCTCTCCCCTTCTCTCTCTCCCTCCCCTTCTCTCTCTCTCACCCCTTCTCTCTCTCTCTCTAACCTGTCCAATAAAACAATACGTATTAAACAACAAACTGCTTTGTAATCATCTCTCCTAATATAACATTAATTCCCTCAGAAAGTTGTGTAGAGAGAAGTTAAAGAACAGCTATTGTGTTCTATTGTAAAGTAAACAACCCGGTCGTCATGGAACAATGCCATGGGAGATGTACCCAGCTAACAATGAATGGCTCTGAGGACGTTACTGTGCGGTTCACCGTCTCCTCAACCGTTTCCCCTTTAACATCACACAGTACAGTTTACTGTGAGGTTTGTTTCTGAAGTTAACCATCATAACACACACTACGAAGACCCAAATGACACCCTGTTCCCCACAGAGTGCACTACTTTATATGGCTCTGGTCTAAAGTAGTGCACTATGTAGGGAATAGGGTGCCGTAGGGCTCTGGTCCAAAGTAGTGCACTATGATAGGGAATAGGGTGCCATAGGGTTCTGGTCTAAAGTAGTGCACTATGTAGGGAATAGGGTGCCGTAGGGCTCTGGTCCAAAGTAGTGCACTATGTAGGGAATAGGGTGCCGTAGGGCTCTGGTCCAAAGTAGTGCACTATGTAGGGAATAGGGTGCCATAGGGCTCTGGACTAAAGTAGTGCAATATATAGGGAATAGGGTGCCATAGGGCTCTGGTCTAAAGTAGTGCAATATATAGGGAATAGGGTGCCATAGGGCTCTGGTCTAAAGTAGTGCAATATATAGGGAATAGGGTGCCATAGGGCTCTGGTGGTAGTGGGTGACTACTGACTAGTGTTAGTGACCACCGTGGTCAGACTGACTGACTAGTGTTAGTGACCACCGTGGTCAGACTGACTGACTAGTGTTAGTGACCACCGTGGGTGACTACTGACTAGTGTTAGTGACCATCGTGGGTGACTACTGACTAGTGTTAGTGACCACCGTGGGTGACTACTGACTAGTGTTAGTGACCACCGTGGGTGACTACTGACTAGTGTTAGTGACCACCGTGGGTGACTACTGACTAGTGTTAGTGACCACCGTGGGTGACTACTGACTAGTGTTAGTGACCATCGTGGGTGACTAATGTGAGAACCTAAGTTGAGTGCCCTTGTCTACTTCCTTTCCTATTATTAAAGAGAGGGGTCGTAAATCTGAGAAGAACAGAGACAGAGAGAAGGAGAGGAAGTGGGGAGAGAGAGAGGAAGTGGGGAGAGAGAGAGACAGAGAGTATATATATATATACCTTGTATATTATCGACCTCACTTGCTTTGGCAATGTTAACACATGTTTCCCATGACAATAAAGCCCCTTGAATTGAATTGAATTGAGAGAGAGAGAGAGAGAGAGAGAGAGAGAGAGAGAGAGAGAGAGAGAGAGAGAGAGAGAGAGAGAGAGAGAGAGAGAGAGAGAGAGAGAGAGAGAGAGAGAGAGAGAGAGAGAGAGAGAGGAAGTGTGGAGGGAGAGTTAGTGTGTGAGAGAGAGAGAGAAAAAAAGACACGGAGAGAGAGAAAGAGAGAGAGAAAAAATGACACAGAGAGAGAGAGAGAGAGAGAGAGAGAGAGGGGGGAGGGGTTGTGGTCTGACCATTCTCCTTTCCAGAAAGCAGGAAGCATCCTTCTCCTCCACACACCCTTGTTTACATCGGGGAGGCATATTTACCAGGACAACTGAGTGGTGGTGGAGAGAGGGAAGCGTGGGAAGAAAGATAGAAGAGAAGAAGAAAGAGGGAGAGAGGGAAGCGTGGGAAGAGAAGAAGAAAGAGGGAGAGAGAAGCTAGATAAGTATTACTGCTGGGAATAAACAGACTACTACTCTATCTGTCTGTCTGTCTGTCAGTCAGTCTGTCACTCACACTGTGAGGTTGACACACACACACACACACACACACACACACACACACACACACACACACACACACACACACACACACACACACACACACACACACACACACACACACACACACACACACACACACACACACACACACACACACACACACACAGCTATGTAAAAGGAAGCAATATGGCCAGAGGGTTAATAACAGCTCAGTAATCTGGCTGGGGGCCAGTAACATCCAATCGGACTGCATCGTGAGATAACACACAGCCAATGGCAACACACAAACACACAGACCCACAAACACTGCTAGGTGGCAACCGCTCAACTACTCTGCTGATAAGACGGAGTAGAGCTCATTAAAGAACCCCGCCAGCTAGAGAGACGCGCTCCAGAGGTGTGTGTGTGTGTGTGTGTGCGTGTGTTTGTGTGTGTGCTTCATTACACCATAACAGCCTCTACTAATATAACCATCATTACACCATTGATAACAGCCTCTATTAATATAACCATCATTACACCATTGATAACAGCCTCTACACCATTGATAACAGACTCTACACCACAGATAACAGCCTCTACTAATATAACCATCATTACACCATAGATAACAGCCTCTACTAATATAACCATCATTACACCATAGATAACAGCCTCTACTAATATAACCATCATTACACCATTGATAACAGCCTCTACGAATATAACCATCATTACACCATAACAGCCTCTACTAATATAACCATCATTACACCATAACAGCCTCTACTAATATAACCATCATTACACCATAACAGCCTCTACTAATATAACCATCATTATTACTAGTATAACCATCATTATTACTAGTATAACCATCATTATTACTAATATAACCATCATTATTACTAGTATAACCATCATTATTACTAATATAACCATCATTATTACTAATATAACCATCATTACACCATAGATAACAGCCTCTACTAATATAACCATCATTACACCATAGATAACAGCCTCTACTAATATAACCATCATTACACCATAACAGCCTCTACTAATATAACCATCATTACACCATAACAGTGAGGACTCGGTCTAGACTCTGTCTCGGACAGTGAGGACTCGGTCTTGACTCGGTCTATGACAGTGAGGACTCAGTCTTGACTTGGTCTATGACAGTGAGGACTCAGTCTATGACAGTGAGGACTCGGTCTTGGCCTGGTCTATGACAGTGAGGACTCGGTCTTGACTTGGTCTATGACAGTGAGGACTCAGTCTATGACAGTGAGGACTCAGTCTTGACTCGGTCTATGACAGTGAGGACTCGGTCTTGACTTGGTCTATGACAGTGAGGACTCAGTCTATGACAGTGAGGACTCGGTCTTGGCCTGGTCTATGACAGTGAGGACTCGGTCTTGACTTGGTCTATGACAGTGAGGACTCAGTCTATGACAGTGAGGACTCGGTCTTGGCCTGGTCTCGGACAGTGAGGACTCGGTCTTGACTTGGTCTATGACAGTGAGGACTCGGTCTTGACTCGGTCTATGACAGTGAGGACTCGGTCTTGACTCGGTCTATGACAGTGAGGACTCGGTCTTGACTTGGTCCATGACAGTGAGGACTCGGTCTTGACTCGGTCTATGACAGTGAGGACTCGGTCTTGGCCTGGTCTATGACAGTGAGGACTCGGTCTTGACTTGGTCTATGACAGTGAGGACTCAGTCTTGACTCGGTCTATGACAGTGAGGACTCGGTCTTGACTTGGTCTATGACAGTGAGGACTCAGTCTATGACAGTGAGGACTCGGTCTTGGCCTGGTCTATGACAGTGAGGACTCGGTCTTGACTTGGTCTATGACAGTGAGGACTCGGTCTTGGCCTGGTCTATGACAGTGAGGACTCGGTCTTGACTTGGTCTATGACAGTGAGGACTCAGTCTATGACAGTGAGGACTCGGTCTTGGCCTGATCTATGACAGTGAGGACTCGGTCTTGACTTGGTCTATGACAGTGAGGACTCGGTCTTGACTTGGTCTATGACAGTGAGGACTCGGTCTTGACTTGGTCTATGACAGTGAGGACTCGGTCTTGGCTCGGTCTATGACAGTGAGGACTCGGTCTTGGCTTGGTCTATGACAGTGAGGACTCAGTCTTGACTCGGTCTATGACAGTGAGGACTCGGTCTTGACTTGGTCTATGACAGTGAGGACTCAGTCTATGACAGTGAGGACTCGGTCTTGGCCTGGTCTATGACAGTGAGGACTCGGTCTTGACTTGGTCTATGACAGTGAGGACTCGGTCTTGGCCTGGTCTATGACAGTGAGGACTCGGTCTTGACTTGGTCTATGACAGTGAGGACTCAGTCTATGACAGTGAGGACTCGGTCTTGGCCTGGTCTATGACAGTGAGGACTCGGTCTTGACTTGGTCTATGACAGTGAGGACTCGGTCTTGACTTGGTCTATGACAGTGAGGACTCGGTCTTGACTTGGTCTATGACAGTGAGGACTCGGTCTTGGCTCGGTCTATGACAGTGAGGACTCAGTCTTGACACGGTCTATGACAGTGAGGACTCGGTCTTGGCCTGGTCTATGACAGTGAGGACTCGGTCTTGACTCGGTCTATGACAGTGAGGACTCGGTCTTGACACGGTCTCCGACCGTGAGGACTCGGTCTTGACTCGGACAGTGAGGACTCGTAATTTCTACCCGAGACCAGAGGAGTAAAAAACGCTACATGATTCCATTCAGTCAGCATAAAAACCTCTTCTCCAGGCCAAATATAAAACACTCCTTTCTTCAAACATGAATATTTGAACAGCCTTGATCTATTATAGACACGTGTGCTCAGTGGTGGACCTATAGGCCTTCAGTGTGACAGGTTGTCAACCGTAATACCAACACACTCATGTAGGAGAGGACACTTTCTGTAAAAACACACAGGACCAGTGGTGTAGTGGAGGGTATATTCAGGTATAAACTCTATACCCACTTTCTCTTCAAAGTAGTATGGTGAAGGTATACGACTTATCAATTATGTAGTACAATAGAGAAATCGTGCACAAAAAAATTGCCTTTCGCAATCGCAAAAGCACGTGAAATATATTAACATGCGCGTCACACACAGCCTAGTTTCAGTGGAATATCGTCTGCAGGCAGCCAGAGTGTTCAGCTCTCAGCTGGGTTTGGCATGGAGCAGCTCTCAGCTGGTTTTGGCATGGAGCAGCTCTCAGCTGGTTTTGGCATGGAGCAGCTCTCAGCTGGTTTTGGTGTGGAGCAGCTCTCAGCTGGTTTTGGCATGGAGCAGCTCTCAGCTGTTTTTGGTATGGAGCAGCTCTCAGCTGGTTTTGGCATGGAGCAGCTCTCAGCTGGTTTTGGCATGGAGCAGCTCTCAGCTGGTTTTGGTATGGAGCAGCTCTCAGCTGGTTTTGGTATGGAGCAGCTCTCAGCTGGTTTTGGCATGGAGCAGCTCTCAGCTGGTTTTGGCATGGAGCAGCTCTCAGCTGGTTTTGGCATGGAGCAGCTCTCAGCTGGTTTTGGCATGGAGCAGCTCTCAGCTGGTTTTGGTATGGAGCAGCTCTCAGCTGGTTTTGGTATGGAGCAGCTCTCAGCTGGTTTTGGCATGGAGCAGCTCTCAGCTGGTTTTGGCATGGAGCAGCTCTCAGCTGGTTTTGGTATGGAGCAGCTCTCAGCTGGTTTTGGTATGGAGCAGCTCTCAGCTGGTTTTGGCATGGAGCAGCTCTCAGCTGGTTTTGGCATGGAGCAGCTCTCAGCTGGTTTTGGCATGGAGCAGCTCTCAGCTGGTTTTGGTATGGAGCAGCTCTCAGCTGGTTTTGGCATGGAGCAGATCTCAGCTGTTTTTGGTATGGAGCAGCTCTCAGCTGGTTTTGGCATGGAGCAGCTCTCAGAAGAATGACATCGGTAGCCGGTAGGGTAGGAAAGACGTTTCAACTGATGATATCTACTAGTAAATGCTAACTAAGACAACAATGGGTATACAAACTAGGTATTGTTCATAACTGAGGGAGAGCGAGAGAGGTCAGTAGGACTGTACAGTTCCCTAATGCAAGAGGAGTCCCGTGGTGTTCTACATATTTGCAGAAATCTATTCAGGTGTATCTTTGATAGACGAGCTGTTGCAACTGCCTGTAAACACACAGTCCAGTTCAAAGTGAATGATGACAGGCCCTACTTCCTGTAATTTTTTTTTATTTTTTATTTAACCTTTATTTAACTAGGCAAGTCAGTTAAGAACAAATTCTTATTTTCAATGACGGCCTAGGAACAGTGGGTTAACTGCCTGTTCAGGGGCAGAACGACAGATTTGTACCTTGTCAGCTCGGGGGTTTGAACTTGCAACCTTCCGGTTACTAGTCCAACGCTCTAAACACTAGGCTACCCTGCCAACCCAAACTGATCACTGAGAACTACAGTAATGTACCAGTTTCCAGGATCACTGGGGACTATAGTAACAGTAATGTACCAGTTTCCAGGATCACTGAGGACTATAGTAATGTACCAGTTTCCAGGATCACTGGGGACTATAGTAACAGTAATGTACCAGTTTCCAGGATCACTGAGGACTATAGTAATGTACCAGTTTCCAGGATCACTGGGGACTTTTGTAATGTACCAGTTTCCAGGATCACTGGGGACTATAGTAATGTACCAGTTTCCAGGATCACTGGGGACTATAGTAACAGTAATGTACCAGTTTCCAGGATCACTGAGGACTATAGTAATGTACCAGTTTCCAGGATCACTGGGGACTATAGTAATGTACCAGTTTCCAGGATCACTGGGGACTATAGTAATGTACCAGTTTCCAGGATCACTGGGGACTATAGTAACAGTAATGTACCAGTTTCCAGGATCACTGGGGACTATAGTAATGTACCAGTTTCCAGGATCACTGGGGACTATAGTAATGTACCAGTTTCCAGGATCACTGGGGACTATAGTAACAGTAATGTACCAGTTTCCAGGATCACTGGGGACTATAGTAATGTACCAGTTTCCAGGATCACTGAGGACTATAGTAATGTACCAGTTTCCAGGATCACTGGGGACTACAGTAATGTACCAGTTTCCAGGATCACTGGGGACTATAGTATTGTACCAGTTTCCAGGATCACTGGGGACTATAGTAATGTACCAGTTTCCAGGATCACTGAGGACTATAGTAATGTACCAATTTACAGGATCACTGGGGACTACAGTAATGTACCAGTTTCCAGGATCACTGGGGACTATAGTAATGTACCAGTTTCCAGGATCACTGGGGACTATAGTAATGTACCAGTTTCCAGGATCATTGGGGACTTTTGTAATGTACCAGTTTCCAGGATCACTGGGGACTATAGTAATGTACCAGTTTCCAGGATCACTGGGGACGTTTGTAATGTACCAGTTTCCAGGATCACTGGGGACTATAGTAATGTACCAGTTTCCAGGATCACTGAGGACTATAGTAATGTACCAGTTTCCAGGATCACTGGGGACTATAGTAATGTACCAGTTTACAGGATCACTGGGGACTATAGTAATGTACCAGTTTCCAGGATCACTGGGGACTATAGTAATGTACCAGTTTCCAGGATCACTGGGGACTATAGTAACAGTAATGTACCAGTTTCCAGGATCACTGGGGACTATAGTAATGTACCAGTTTCCAGGATCACTGGGGACTATAGTAACAGTAATGTACCAGTTTCCAGGATCACTGGGGACTATAGTAATGTACCAGTTTCCAGGATCACTGGGGACTATAGTAACAGTAATGTACCAGTTTCCAGGATCACTGGGGACTATAGTAATGTACCAGTTCCCAGGATCACTGGGGACTATAGTAATGTACCAGTTTCCAGGATCACTGAGGACTACAGTAATGTACCAGTTTCCAGGATCACTGGGGACTATAGTAATGTACCAGTTTCCAGGATCACTGGGGACTATAGTAATGTACCAGTTTCCAGGATCACTGGGGACTATAGTAATGTACCAGTTTCCAGGATCACTGGGGACTACAGTAACAGTAATGTACCAGTTTCTAGGATCACTGGGGACTATAGTAATGTACCAGTTTCCAGGATCACTGGGGACTATAGTAACAGTAATGTACCAGTTTCCAGGATCACTGGGGACTATAGTAATGTACCAGTTTACAGGATCACTGAGGACTATAGTAATGTACCAGTTTCCAGGATCACTGGGGACTATAGTAACGTACCAGTTTCAAGGATCACTGGGGACTATAGTAATGTACCAGTTTCCAGGATCACTGGGGACTATAGTAATGTACCCGTTTCCAGGATCACTGAGGACTATAGTAATGTACCAGTTTCCAGGATCACTGGGGGCTATAGTAATGTACCAGTTTCCAGGATCACTGGGGACTATAGTAACAGTAATGTACCAGTTTCCAGGATCACTGGGGACTATAGTAATGTATCAGTTTCCAGGATCACTGGGGACTATAGTAATGTACCAGTTTCCAGGATCACTGAGGACTATAGTAATGTACCAGTTTCCAGGATCACTGGGGACTATAGTAATGTACCAGTTTCCAGGATCACTGGGGACTATAGTAATGTACCAGTTTCCAGGATCACTGAGGACTATAGTAATGTACCAGTTTCCAGGATCACTGGGGACTACAGTAATGTACCAGTTTCCAGGATCACTGGGGACTACAGTAATGTACCAGTTTCCAGGATCACTGGGGACTATAGTAATGTACCAGTTTCCAGGATCACTGGGGACTATAGTAATGTACCAGTTTCCAGGATCACTGGGGACTATAGTAATGTACCAGTTTCCAGGATCACTGCACTGAGGATTGTAGCAGCCAGGCATCAGCTGTTTGGACAGAAAGAAGCTAGAACGGACACACACACACACACACACACACACACACACACACACACAAACAAGGCCAAATCCAATCATCGAGGAATCAAAGCATAACAGGAACAGGTGCATTTCTCTCTTTCACACAAACTATAATCAATTTGGCAGAAAGTGACAGAAACAAAGAGAGGGGGGGGGGGGAGAGAGAGAGAGAGAGAGAGAGAGAGAGAGAGAGAGAGAGAGGGGGAGAGAGAGGGAGAGAGAGAGAGAGAGAGAGAGACAGAGAGAGAGAGAGAGAGAGAGAGAGAGAGACAGAGAGAGAGAGAGAGAGAGAGGGAGAGAGAGAGAGAGACAGAGAGAGAGAGAGAGAAAGAGAGAGAGAGGGGGAGAGAGGGAGAGAGAGAGAGAGAGAGAGAGAGAGAGAGAGAGGGAGAGAGAGAGAGAGAGAGGTGGAGAGAGAGAGAGAGAGAGAGAGGGGGGGGGGAGAAAGGGAGAGAGAGAGGGAGAGAGAGAAAGAGAGAGAGAGAGAGAGATTGAGATTGAAATACTCTTTATTGGGTCTGGGGGCCCACCACACAATAAATACTCATACAAAACCACAGTTACACATCAATTAAAAACACAACTCCAATTCCTCCTCCACAGTAACAAAACACAACAGCCTCTGAATACCCCATATACTCAAAAACAGATCAATATTGTTGACAAGTTTATAATAAGCAAACTCAACCCTTAGTCTCGCTGCCAACATTCCCTCCAGCATTCCCACCACATCCACAGACCCCTGTCCCCGAATGCTGTTCTTTCGGGTCTTCCATATCGCTAATTTTGCTGCCCCTAACACAAAATTAAGCAACACAACTACACCCTTTTGACTGAACCTGTACTTTGGCCCAAATATATACAGTTGGGAAGAGAAAACCTCTCCCAACGTTGAGAACCAATCAGTGATCAGATCAATCATCCCAACCAACCTGGGACACAGTAAAAACAGATGTGCCAGAGATTCATCTTCAGCACAGAATGGACACCCCTCCCCAACAGTAGGGTCCAGGTGTACCAGATGCATGTTGGTGGCTATAGCTCCATGTATTATCCTCCATTGGAGGTCAGCTGTCCTCTTATCAATAGGCAGTTTATACAATGATCGCCAACAGCCTTTTGGAGAAGCACCTGGACCAAGCACATCCGCCCACCTCGTCGATTTTACCCCTTCCAGGGAAGAGGCATGGGACACCTTCACACATGTTCTGTACATAGCCTTCTTTCCCACCTCGTTGAACTCCCCCAGCTCCGGGGTATCGAAGGAAAGCAGCATCCCCGCGTCCTCCTCAAATGCCCCCATCGCAGCACTAACAATCAGTGCAGGGAACACATAATCCAGACCCTCCTTCCACCGATCAGAATTGGAAATGTCAGTCACATACTGCAGATGAAGCACTGGCAAGGAGTCGCAGACCTCATCGACGACCTTCCTCAGTAGGCGAGATGATCGGATCCCCGCTCTTTCTCTCAGCTCCTCCAATCTGCTCCTGCTCCGCATCAGATGACCCAGCTTGGTACACCCCACGCCTAATAGGCATGAACGTAGGCTAGCTGAAACCAGAGCACGGGACTGGATGGCAGTGTTATGAAAAAGAGGCTCTTCAAAAAGCCACATCCCTGGTGGCGTGCCGGTCTTACGGGACTTGACAAAGACTCTCCAAGCCTGCATAACAGACTCATAAAATGGAGTCAGGCCAGTCAAATCACCCCCCTCCAGCTTTAAGAGGAAAATATGTTTGTCTAAGCCCAAACAGCCCGCTCTCCTCATCAATATGTAGGCTGTTTCAACCCAGCTAGAACAGTCTCTGTACAACAATCTCTGAACTGCTTGGAGCCGGAAAGCCGTGATCCTAGAGGAAATGTCCACCAGGCCTTGCCCACCCTCGTGCAGTGGCAGATACAGGGCTGCAGCTTTGATCCAGTGTTGTCCAGACCAGAAGAAATTGACAAGGGTCCTCTGAAGCTCTTGTATCAGACCCTTTGGTGGCTGTAAAATCATTAGTCTGTGCCACAGGGTAGAAGCAGCAAGATTATTAGCTACCAGGACCCGTCCCCTATAGGACAGCTGGGGCAACACCCATTTCCACCTTGACAGTCTGGCACACACTTTCTCCACTACACCCTCCCAGTTCTTTTTCTGAAAGACATCGGAGCCTAGAAAAACTCCCAAAGTCTTCATTCCATCTCTGCCCCACTGAAGCCCCCCTGGTAACCGTGGAGCGGACCCCATCTGAAGCTGACCTGCCCACAGCGCTTCACTCTTTCCCCAATTGACTCTAGCTGAGGAGGCCCCCTCATACACCTTTAAAGTGTTTGAGAGAACCTTAACATCCTCACCCCCTGTAATAAAAACGATCACGTCATCTGCATACGCAGACAGTGCTATCGTGGGACCCTTCATTACACCTGGCACAGAGAAACCAGTAAGCTTCGCTCTTAAAAAACAAAGCATTGGTTCAATCGCCAGACTATATAACTGCCCTGAAATTGGGCATCCCTGCCTGATGCCCCTTTCGACAGGGATGGGGCAACTCAAACCACCACCAACCTTCACCATACACGAGGCTCCAGCATACAGTAAATTCACCCAAGACAGAAAAACATCCCCAAACCCAAAGGCTTTCATTGTTTTAAACAAGTACTGGTGGTCCACACGATCAAAAGCCTTCTCCTGATCCAACGAAAGTAAACCCACATTTACAGCAGACAGTTTACAAATGTCTAAAACATCTCTTATCAGAAACAAGTTGTCAACAATAGAGCGATCAGGTACACAGTAGGACTGGTCCTTGTGGATCAACAATCCCAGATAGTCTTTCAACCTGTTTGAGAGACATTTAGAAACAATTTTGTATTCTGCGCACAGCAAGGCAACAGGTCTCCAATTTTTTATGAGAGCCAAATCCCCCTTTTTTGGCAACAGTGAAAGCACCGCACGTTGACAGGATACAGGAAGAGAACCCTCATGAAAAGATTCACACACCACTTCATAAAAATCCTCCCCAATAGACCCCCAAAAGTGCTTGTAAAACTCAGATGGTAAACCATCGATGCCAGGGGCTCGGCCTGTTGAGAGCTGCATAACTGCTGTGGACAGCTCTTGCAGTGTAATATCAGCGTCCAATGCGACTCTCTGCTCAGGTCCCAATTGAGGAAGACCGTGTAACAACTGTTCAGTACATAAAGAGTCACAATCCTCCGCCTTATAAAGGGATGAGTAAAAATCCACGGCATGTTGACGCATTTCAATATCATTCGTGGTCACCTTCCCATCAGGGAGACGAAGGCAGACCATCTGTTTGCGTTGAAATTTCGACTGTCCTAGGTTGAAAAAAAAAGCGCTAGGAGCATCCATATCCTTGAGGGAAGCGAAACGAGACCTAATCAAGGCACCCTTCACTCTTTCATGCAGAAACGACCTCAGTTCATGTCTCTTGTCCTGTAAGTTCATGACTAGTCCAGGGTCGTTCTGAGTGAGCAGCTTCAATTCAGTAGATTTGATGTCCTGTTCAAGGGCCTTGATAGTCTCTTTAACCTCAATTTGAGACAGAGCAGTATACTGTTGACAAAAAACTCGTATTTGGGCCTTCCCAACCTCCCACCATTGTCTCAAGGACTCAAAATTCCCTTTTATACCCCTCCATTTTTCCCAAAACAACAAAAACCTGTCACAAAACATGACATCATGTAACAATTTAACATTAAAATACCAGTAAGGCGATGACCGTCGTGGACAGGACAAGTGAATATCAACAGTAACAATATGATGATCAGAGAAACCCACAGGAGTAATGGCACACTTTCCAACCCTACTACAGTAGTGATCAGATACATACAACCTGTCTAACCTTGCTGCACTGACACGACCTTCATTCATTTTTAGCCATGTGTACTGCCTAACTTTTGCATTCCTTACTCTCCACACATCAGAAAGCTCAAACTCAGTTAATAGGCCAGACAGGCAAGTGGCTGACCGCAGGTGAGGTTCTTCAGCGGTGCGATCAACAGTAAAATCCACTGTACAGTTCCAGTCACCCCCTAAAACCATACACCCCTCTTGGTCACACTGTCTTAAGGTTTCCTTTATTTGATCAAATACAGCAATACGCTCTGTACCCTCATTCGGAGCATAAACATTCAAAAAAACAAACAGAAACCCCATAACATCCACCTTGACCAATAAAACCCGACCCTTGACAATCTCTGTTGTAGATACCACAGTCACCCCTAAGCCTGAGGAAAACAAGATGGCCACCCCAGCACTGAAATTAGTACCATGACTGAGTACATGCTGCCCCTCCCACCACATACCCCAGTCAACCTCATTTTCCTCATCACTATGTGTCTCCTGTAGGAAAACTACATTAAGCCTTTTCTGTTTTATTACTTCTAGTACCCAAGCCCTCTTAGTCCTGTCCCTTCCCCCATTAATATTGAGAGAACCTACCCTTAGTACCTCCATATAGAAAAGAGAAAAGAAAAGCAGAAGAAACCACAGAGAAACCAACGAGAAAAAAGACACCCTATGAAGCATGATCATCATCATTATTTTTCTTTCTTCTCTTAACCTGAACACGTTTCCCACCACCTTTTGCTGCTGCAACAGCAGTAATAAATTTCCTCAAGCGAAACCGCTTCTTCTCACTCAATTGGTCTAACCCCACCGTCTTCTGTAACATCACAGCTGACCTCACAAACTTATCAACATCAAAATAATCTGCCAATTTGACAGATTTCCCAAAAGTCTGATCCAGAAACTCATTTACCTCCTCTAGATCATAAACTGAGTCCTCACCAGCAGCTGTCATATCTAAAGAGATATCCATATCATTCTCCTGATCTTCAGCTGAGACCACAGACAACTGACTCCCCTCTACCACATCCCTTTCAACACTCCCCACTTGCACCTCATCACTC
The DNA here is from genome assembly GCF_045791955.1 of Oncorhynchus clarkii lewisi. NCBI lineage: Eukaryota > Metazoa > Chordata > Actinopteri > Salmoniformes > Salmonidae > Oncorhynchus > Oncorhynchus clarkii. The sequence continues at coordinate 5,649,523 of NC_092165.1, read as the reverse complement.
GTACCAGGCATCTCCTCCACTACCTGGGAGACTAGCCCCACCTGAACATCACTACTCATAGTAGTCATCTTCTCCACTAACTGGGAGCTTAGCTCCACATGAACCCCAGCACTCGTAGTGGGCATCTCCTCTACTGCCTTGGAGCTTAGCTCCACATGAAAACCCTCATGTACCTCATTACTCGTAGTGGGCATCTCTTCCACTACCTGGGAGCCTAGCTCTACATGAACCCCAGCACTTGTAGTGGGCATCTCCTCCACTACCTGGGAGCCTAGCTCCACATGAAACCCCTCCTGAACCTCATTACTCGTAGTGGGCATCTCCTCCACTACCTGGGAGCCTAGCTCCACATGAAACCCCTCCTGTACCCCGTTACTCACAATGGGCATATCCTCCACTACCTGGGAGCCTAGCTCCACATGAACCCCCTCCTTTACCCCAGCACTCATACTGGGCACCTGCTCACCAGTCTGAGGAACTGGCTCTTCAGATACATCCTTACCTTCTACAACAATACTTTTCTGTAGCATAACATTTCCCTCTAATACAAGTTGCAACCCCGTGCCCTCAACGGGGATAACTTGTTCCTCAGCACCAGGTGCTTGTGGCTGCTCTGCCGCTGTCGGCCCACCTCTCCCTACATCAGTGGGCCCAGGCGTTATGAGGACCACCTGCGCCCCTCCCTCGGCCTTCTCCCTTTTCGGGCAAGCATGTCGCTTATGACCAACATCCCCACACTCAAAACACCGTTGACTACCCGTACTAGCATAAGCCATATACAATCTATTGTCATACTTGACTTTAAACGATA